>NW_010518308.1:35395-67035 GCF_000687285.1 Phaethon lepturus | reverse complement strand
CCTACATACTGTGGCTTCCTGACATGCATCATTAAACCTTATTAGCTACTTCCTTTTACAAAGATTCTTGTAGTCTTGAACGTTGCATATTAACATTTTCTGCCCCTCCAACTGGAAATTATTTGCTTTATTGTAGAGTGTCAACTTGCTCTAGTTTCTGATGCGTTCTAATTGGTACTTTAGAGTATAATCATAGTGAATACCACTCCATGCATTTCTTTATTTGGAAATTAATACAGACCTTTTCACTTTATCTGTCAATCTGGGCAACTTTTCACACAATTCCCAACTGTTGGGATTGCTTACAAACCATTAAGTATGAAATGGTTCATAAAATGTCTTTAAGAATATAAACACAAAAAGCAGGAGGTCACTTTTGTGGTAAGATTTTTTTTTGTTGTTGAC
Organism: Phaethon lepturus; assembly: GCF_000687285.1. NCBI lineage: Eukaryota > Metazoa > Chordata > Aves > Phaethontiformes > Phaethontidae > Phaethon > Phaethon lepturus. The sequence goes on along the minus strand of NW_010518308.1, from coordinate 66,630 downwards.
CTAATAGTAATAAGGCTATTTCAGCTGATAAATTTAATGATGTGAAAAACCTCAAAAATTTAGTGGTATAATAAAGTTCATTTTTTGCAGATGAGATTTTTTTTTTTAAAAAGCCACCCTGCGTGCATGCATGCACACACAGCACTTCATCACTGAATCCTGATACTGAATTTCAGCTGTCAAACCTTAGGAAAGCAGAATTTCTGAAGTATTAAGCTCTCTGTGGATAAAAACAGATTTGTAATTAAGTACAAAAATCAAAATATGTATTATCTATATGTATTTGTACATGTTTACAACTCAGGTATTTGAAGAGAAAGGCAATGAATTATTTCTGATCTCTATGAACAGGATTGTGGGCAATATTATTACAGAACCTTACTTGTTAGCATGATCCCAATAAGAATCCTTTCAAGGCAACATGTTTTACTGAACTCTCTCTGAACTTATTTTCTGTTTACTTTAGGGCAGGAGGCAGAAATATGCATAGAATTATACAAATTCTGAATAACATATAGCTGTGTAGAGAAAAAAATTAAGAACCATATTAACAGTCTTTTTGTTCATATTCCTCTTGTAAAAATTTTTATACTTATTCCAGAGGGACAGTGTTATTTGTAAATACATCAGTGTATTAAAACTGAGGTAGAAATGCTAGATTTCATGTCATCAACTACTACATAGTTGAGTCTTACAATTGACTTTTTACATAATACTAGTGAGAAGTTGCACATCAAATCTGACCTGAAAGTCTTCATTGAGAAGTGTTGTTTTTCCTGTGCCTTAAATGGTTGTGGACATTTACTCTGGATATATTTTGGCTATTTCCACACAGACTTGAAGAAGGCTTTCCCCATCCCCCCCTTCTTTGGCATTTTCCCTTATGTTCTGACATGTAATTAATCTTCAAGGAGACTACTGCTTCTTTCTGTCATATTGAGCAGCTTTCAACCTCCTCCTGTTTAATTTTAAACTACAAACAAAAACTTGTACAACTTCTTCCAAAATACAGCTTAGATGTTTTTAAAACATTTCTTTGCAGCTTGCATACAAATAAGATTTTATACTCAAGAACAGCTAGAGTCAGAGGCAAAAGTTTGATGTAGTCAAAATGCTCTGTCTTTTTCTTGGCTGGGATTCTGTTAGCCAGAACTAAACTGACTTACAAATTCCCGTCTCATATTTTTAATGCATTCTGAATATTATTTTATATAATTATATATTCATATTCCTTATGAATAGCATTCAGAAATAAATTCTTTGAGACAAACTCTCAGATACTTTGTGATGTGTATTTGTTTAGTTTTTTTAACCTGATTTCCTGTGGAAGAAGACCCAGGTGGTTGTGTTTGTATCTGGACCTGTGCTGAGACAGGTTGGATCATTGAGTTGAGGTATACACAGCGGAGGAGGAGGGAGATTCCAGAAGTGCTCCACTAATAAAAGAATCGCTGCATATTGCCAATGGTGACCATTTTAATTCCTTCTTCAGTCTTTATTTATTCACTTGCATTTATTGGTGAATCCATCTTCAGAAAGTTGCCTCCGTCACTTTAATCATCTTGTATTGTATGTACCCGTATTACTTCAATGACAGTTCCATGAAGAAAGGTTGCAGCTCTGATTTCCATGTATTTTTATGGCAGAAACACCAACTTAATGTTTCATTGTTAGACAGTTAATTTTTTTTCCAACTTTCTGTAACTTTTAAAATAGCAAGGTATAATGAAATAAAATGTCTGTAATTTACATGGAAAGAAATTTTGAAATGCACTTCTCAATTTAACCTCGAGTAAGATGGAAGGAAAAAAAAACTTTAGCTGTTTTTAAGCTTACTGTTATTTGGGATAAAATGAAACGGTAAAACTTAAAACAAGCTTAAACTTCAAGTGTTCTTGGCTTCATTTATTTAACTGAATTCTTAACGGAAAAATCTCCATATCTGTTTTGATAACTTTAGCTCTGACATCTCTTCCCCTAGCCCTGTTGCGAGATAAACTATTTAAAAACTGTGATAATATCTGCTAATAGCTTAATCTAGGTAGTCTATGAGGTGCTGATTTATGAACACCCTATTTTTCATGTGGAGTAAGCAAATGCTGGATTTCCTTAGATACATGTTTTCAAGTGTTTGCTTAATTTCAAAGATGTCTTTGAAAAACCTACAAGGTTCTCATAAAATTTATGAAATCTTATTAAACATACAGTGTTTATATATAAAAAACATTAATTCAGTCCCTACAGTGACAAAAATCAATGTGTGCAGCTTTCTGTATGAAAGAGTTATTTAGACCAATCAGCTGCATGGTCTGAAGTGTAGATACATTACAATTCCCAATTTTTACACAAATGAAAGAGCCAGCTGCTGCTGTATATTTGTTTGGTTGCTTTTATAATTGTTTCCCTTGAAGGAGCTATTTAATTTGCCTTTTTTACATATATCACAATTTTAAATATTTTTTTATATAATTGGAAATTCTACACAGTAAAAACTTTGGGACAGTTCTCCCCATGCTGGTTTTGCAGTTACTTTGGCAAATCTAATTTTATCTGTGAGAGAGTAAGCCGTGGTTTTTTTCATCTACTCAGATTGAAAAAATGCCATCTCCCTGAGTATGTTTTAATAATAGCTTGTAATATGTAAAGGTGCTTAGTCTGTATTCTGACCATTAAAAGAACTGATTGCATGACAGAATGCTAGAACAGTCTTGAGTTGAAGCTGGTGATGATCAAGCTTGAAGAAGATACAAGCCTTTGTAAAAGTTACAGATGAAATACAAATTAGAAGATAGTGTTCCAGTGTAAAATCAAACATCTTTAAATGCTAATCTCTTTTCTCCCAGAATTCCATGTCTTACCATAGATTTTGATCAGATGTAAGAAGGATTGTGTGTGCTTAGAAACTCTGAATGTCTTTTGTATGAAATCTTGTATACATAGGTTGTTCTAAATTGAAAAAATTGAATTCTTAAGAGTTTCCCTGTATGACTGCTTTTGGTTGTTGAAGTGCTTAGATTTTTGAAGTAATTCTAAATTGATGAGTGGTCTTGAGAAAATGTTTTCAGTTGGTAGTTTCTAATAGGAGGAGGGTATGTTACTAACACAGCCCAATCCCTACATGGATGCCAGAGTTTAAGCAGCATTAACCTTTTCAGTTTCTTAATATGCTCTGGGCATGTTTTTATCATTCTTGTGTGTGACGGATACATAGCGAAGTTGGAGAACATAAGGTTGCACAGCATGTGACTACTGGCACCTTAAGGTGCAAGTCTGTGACTGTATAAAGGTGTATGAAGCATCTCTTTTTGCTAAGAAGGAAATATAACAGCTTCAGTACACAATCTGAATTTTTAAAGCCCTTCGAATAATTAACTCTGAACATTTCAAACTAAACGAGGTAAATGCTGTCGGCCAAGGAAGACCATAGAGGAACAGGTCCCCCCCGTAAAGGTACAGTGCTGTGCTCGGTACCGCATAACCGACAGCGAAGCTTTTGCAAATAATAGCTAGCGCCAATCTTGAGCACCCTCTGCTGCCCGAACTATACATGGCATTTCGTCAACTGCTGCAGGTCTCCTTTTTAGCCTTCGGTCAAATTCGAGCAAAATACTGAAACAAGGTAGAGACAAATATTAATGATTTGGCTTCGTTGTTATATCTAAGGACTGATTCTAAAAAGAGACATCAGATTGAAGAATATTTAGAGACACTGGGAGAGTTGAGCAAACCGCAAAAGTATAAACGAAAAGCAGATTTATAGTCAACTGGATATTAAGAATGGGTCCCCTTCAGTTCTCTCATTTTGATCTTTTGAAAAGTAGTATTTTTACTATAAATATAGTAAATCGTTGACATTCGGATAGATTAGGACACAATTGAAAAAGAAGACACACTTAAGGTTATGAAATAAGTGGCCTATATTTGCCAAAATGAGTGCCTTACTTCAAGCAGCTGAGTCCACTATTTAAGTACAATTCTGGATATAGCTCACTTGCAGTTTTTATTGTAATAGACGGAACTAGAGACAGCTAAGCACCTCTAAAAACCTGGAGAGGACTTTAAAGTTTCCTTTGAATATCCAAACTCAGATGATGTTGAGTATGGAAAAGGCAACGATATAAAATGGATTAATAAAGAATGCAGGGAGAGAAATGTTTGAGTCTTCATTTTCTTTTAACATTATAGATATTACTAGCTACAAAAGGCAGTTTTGTTTCTAAAGTGATTAGTTTATTTCAAATATAACAAGCTATTTATAACTGCATAATATCTATGTTAAAAACAGGAAAGTCGGAAGGGTATTTTCAATATGTAATAAACTTATTTTGCTTTTAAGAGCATTTAAACCTCTGTTTTTGAGTATGCATCGAAACATTTGGAAAAAAAAAATTATCTGCTTGCAGTTTACTGTTCTTCCTTTGGATGATAACCATGTTTTCTTCATGAGTTTTAAAATATTTCTACTGTTTTAAATGCCTGTCTGTTGGATATGGACCGTTTCTTGTAAGAATACAGAGAAGTAATTGTAATTTTTTTCTTTGGGGATACAATTAATGCTAAATACCTAAACATGTTTCTTGAAGTCAGTGTAGCATAGATGTAATTCTGTTCCATAAACCTGCAACATTAATGTAATTCCAAATATTTCAGTTTGGTCAGGGTGATGTTGGGTTTCATTAAAGATAGCATGAAGGACGCATAGTTTTTTGTCAAAGGAAATAGAGAAATTGTTACTGGACTCAAATGGACTATTTTCTGGTTACTGCTTTTATATAACTCCACTGGAGGGGACTAAGTAAAGTTTATTTCAGTTTCACTAAGTCAACTAGAGCCCCCCACACACTACCATGATTATTGCTCTAATTCTAAAATTAATAAAACTTTTTAAAGGTTTTTAGTGCTTCAGAAAATGTTTTTGAGGTTTGTCATTGTGGCTCTTGCAGCTAAACAAGTGATTAGGATGTTTGAAAATGGATCTGAGAAAAAGCGGGGATAGGTGACTTTTTTCGCTAAACAGTCACTCCATATATTTCAGTGTTCTTTCCTTTTCCTACCTTTGAATCTACTGCTTAAAAGAATCACTAAGATGTTGATTAAAAAGTGTAGCATACTGTATGCAAGATTTGGTGGGTTTTGTGTTAATCAAGACAGGCTTGTAGAGAAACATTTGTCAGACCTTCACTTGAGTACAGTGAATTAAGAAAAGATGCTTCCTAAACTTGAATTCACTTGGTTTTCTTGTTTTAATTCATAGTTATATTAGCTTAATGTGGTTACCTGGATTGCTGAGCTGTCAAGAATTTGAATCATAGCAATAACTTTAGAATTAGGACACTTAACAAAGAAGAAACATTTACGGATACCAAAATTGCTGTATGTGGCTTTGGTGTTAAAGATTAAGATAAACAGATATTGATGTGTCTTTTTATTTAGCCATTAATAGATTATCTGTGTTTATTCCTAGGGACTATAGGAAAGGTTTAACAGGTTATTGAAGAATGTCATAGGGGTTCAGATATATGTAGCTAGCTATATAATAGTCTATATAATTTTTTTTAATAAATGATGAAATACCATGAATCATTTTTCTTAAGCAAAGCTTGTTTTTTGTTAGCCCAAAGAAGAATTTTAGTAATTTTAAATATTTACCTTACTCTTTGTATAGTTGTTACATCTAAGTTTAGAATTAATGAAAATGTAAATAATTGGCTAGTATTCAAGGTTTAATAAAGTTCAAAGCATGTGTTAAGAATTGGAAATAAAATGTTTATGTTTATGGTGCAAATTAAAGCCAATCTCCAACATACATACCATGAAATTTCATTGTAGTCAATGTGGTGTTTGTCAGTGCAGAACTGGACTGATTACTGAAATATAATTACCTTTGTGGAGGAATTTGGTTGTGGGGGGCAGTCTCTCCTAAGATAGTGCTTTAATACTTCAGCAGTATTAAAGTAGGGCCCTTAAAAAAGGTTATTTATGAGCAATTATTTCTAATGTGCTTTAAACTGTAATTGAATAAAAAATAACTGCACTAGACTATTTTGAGAAATCTTTACCATTGTGCAACATTTAATTATCAAATTTAGCATTTCAGTATTCTAGCATAACAATTCTCCTATTTTCCAAGTAATATACTTTTTATAACGTTAGAAGAATTGTTCTATTGCTACAATAATAGCGTCAGAGGATAACCTTTCCCAAAAGTTAAGCATCTAGGGCAGCAATAGCAGTATTGCTGTTCATGTTCTACTTCAGTAGTCAGAAAGGGGTTTTGTTGCTTTTAACTTTTGCTAATTAAATCAAGATTTTTCTCATAAGATAATGACTTACAGCTTATGGTCCAAAATGTGAAGTTTAGACCTTTAATCGTTCCCTCATTCAAAAATAAAGTATTTAAAAAACTTGTGGGCTTTTTTGGGTACAAATAAACAATGCCATACTTGTTATTGATGGTATAAGCCATTATTTTACTGAGAACCATTAGCTATTTAAAACTTTGTGCATAAATTAAATAGGAGCTAAATGGATTTGCAGTTGTTGCCATTAGTAGCATTTTAGATTATACAAGCAATTATTGTGTTCATTAGCGTAGAGCAGCCCCTTTGCAAAACTATTGTGGTTGTCCTAGACATTATGTACAAATTTTCCCTTGGAGATTAAAATTTCCAGTGGTGTGTTTAATTTTGTTAACACAGTTGTTTCAAATAGAACAAATATTATGACAAGTAGAAGAAAATCTGCTTTTCTAATATGGGGAATAGCAATAAATGTGGAAAATTACTCCAATTAACTTAGCTATTTCTTATATTGTCATAATTATTCTGGTTATGTTTATTTTCAAAAGGAAGGAAATGGCTTTCTTAAGATTTGTATATTTTATAAATGCTTTGATAAAATCATAATGTAGTTAAAATGAAGTTTACCCACTTTTCTCATATTCATATGAGTTTTGGAGAGCATTAGTGAATTTCTACATGAAATGTATCTGGATAATTCAACGGTATTTCATTAGTTTGAGTGCAAGTTGTTTTAAGTGGAAAGGCACAGAATTAGACTAGATATATTTCGGTACGTTATAGTAACTAATTTTTGAGAAATGGAAAATGCATTTCTATTATAACTTCCTTTCTTTGTGGGCTTCCTTGAGTAGGGTTTTGCAGTTGCCTTCACTTACTATAGTAAATAAAAATATTAAAAACAACTATGGCCAATAGTATGATCTATGTTTAAAAGAATGACATTATTAGTAACAAACCAAATGTTCTTGAGCAAGAGATTTATTGTGTGAAAATTTTTCATCATCAACTTCTTCATTCTCCAAACACATTTTTGTTGGATTCCAAAGTTAAATTCACATCTGTCTTCATCAATTAGAAAGGTATTAATGCTTTGAATTAGCTACGTATCAGTGTGCAGTGGACTAAATTTAAAGTTTCTGTCCAAAAAGTGGCATTCTTTCCAAAGAAGCTCTTTATTCATTCCTGTTCTGGGGTGGGGCTTTTACAGGGGGTTGAGGGGGGAGCTGAGGGGAGAGATAGGCTTTCATGACCATGATGCAGGAAAAAAAAGTGTGAGGTAGTGGTTATGCATATTGCAAGACAGTGATTCTTTATTTTATTACAAAAAAAGACCAACTTTAGAAGGCCAGATTAAATCATTCCTTTCACTTTTTAATGGGATTTGGATGAATAGAGTAAAATATGCACTTTGCATTCATTGATAGCATCTTTAGGTTGAGGTAATTGAGTCTTTTTTCCCTGACTGAATGAATAATGACTTCATCTGATCCTCAGCGAGGCCTGAAACTTAGGCTGCCTTTGTCAACGCAAAAAGATCTGGGCTTTGAAACATGCTCTACTTCCCTGGCTTAATTTTTCTTCATTTTAATCCAAAAAACCTATTTTTCTCAATAATTCAAGCATAAACTATGTAGTAGTTGAAGCAGCGGAAATTGCAAGATATTTGTCCTCGTTGTGCTGCTTTTTAAATGCAGCTGATAAATCAGCTGCTGTGGTCTTCAGCTGCCTGGTTCTCTAGGGAAGGGACAGCCCATGTGTAAGCAAGATTGCTGGAATTTTTAAGAACTATATTTAAAGTGGTTCTTTTGCAGACTGGTTGTTATCTAAGGAAGTGTTATGTTTTACTGGTCTTACTGGCAAGACTTGGAGATAAAAGGGGCATCTGTGATGGGGCCTAGGAAACTCTTCCTGACATAATTTTCCCACATATTTTACTGACTACAAGAGCATCCCAAGAAGTAGAGCATAAATACTTAGCTTACAGCATACATTATTGAAATGGTGAGAGTCTTAGTTACATAGCTTAAAAATATTTTTTCATGAGAAACATCATCAGTGGATGAAAGACAGTCTCTCTCAATGTTTTTGCTAAAATGTTTCTAAATGAAATGCTTTTTTACTTACGAAAAGTTGAAGCTCTCTTTTACTATTTTGGTTTGGTTTGAAAATTGATATTCCATTTGATTGTTTTTTATTTATTATATTGAATAACCGAAAGCTTCATACAATTTACAGACCATTATGGGAGTATAGTTACAAGTTCCAGTGCACTAGTCATATGAATAAGAAGGTAGCTCTGTCGCAGTTGTCCGTTGATTCTTGAATCCAACAGGTTTTTGATCTTCCAGCAGTAAATGAGTAGTAGCTACCCAACAAACATAATATACAGTGGCTGCATGCGTGACAGAAGAAAATTGTTCCTGCTCGTTTGTTCATCTTTAATTGTCTTTCTCCTTGCCCTCCTGTGCTCCTGTCCTGGATCAGGGGATGGGGGAGGGATTTGGCAGATGTATAGGCATTTAAAAGGCCTGGCTGGGACAGTTCACACTGGTTCTGGGAACTATTACTGTCCTGTTACCAGGAACATCTATTGCATGCAAACGTAGGAACAATAATCAATTCAGTTATCAAAATACAGTTAATTGTTACAAGTGCATGGATTTGTAATAGGTAGGAGTAAAAAAGCCAATAATAGCTAATTGTTTGCACTGCAAAAGTGTCAATTTAAGAAAAAGTCGTGACTAACTTGATTTATACTACTTCTTCTAGGTTGGCTTGCTGGACCTGGAGTTGAATCAACTGACCAAAGCCCTGTTTTTGGCTTTAGTTGCACTATCAGTTGTTATGGTAACCTTGCAAGGATTTGTAGGCCCATGGTATCGCAACCTTTTCCGGTTCCTCCTCCTGTTTTCCTATATCATCCCGATCAGGTATGTATAGGAATGAAGGAAAAACACAGATGTCTAATTTCACTGAATGTGGCTTGAAATTTATACTTGCTTCTCATTGTGAAGGAAATTGATCTTATCAGGATGCTGAAGGAGAAGGTGCTAGCAAATCTGCTGATTCTTGAAGGATCACTGTACAGTAAACAATACTGTTGTATTTTTTTTTATAATGCTCATCTTGCTGGAGTAATCAGGATATCTAATCCTTTACTAGCATAAATGTATTAATAAGGATACAATCTTGGTATATTTGAGAGCATGGTTTTAGGAAACGTATTCAAGTGAACTGTTTGGTATATTTTGGAATTTTATTTTTTAATGCCTTAAATACTGAAATTGTTCCATTTCTCTGGTTAAAATACAGGCTTTTTACTATACCAATGATTAATTTAAACTGAATGGCTAAATAATGTAGGTGTGCTTTTACAATGAGAGGACTTTTAACATGTGTAACCAAGGAGAGACTTGCCCTGAATTAATTAATTCATTAAGCATGAGTACTGTATATTCAAATTGCAGATAAACTGGAACAGGGAATAATATCCATGTGTGTAATCAAGTCTTCTGTGGACACAGAAGTGAAAACACTGACTCTGAAATGATTTTTTTTTTTTCTTCCTTGAATGCATATTGCCTTTGCAAAATGGAAATACTGTCTCCTATTAAAATACCTAGTGTTAAGATTAAGGTGATTGTTAATTTTAGATGCTCTCTGGAACTCTTCAGTTTGAGATACGTCATTCACTAAGCCCAGTGGTTAGCCACAGGGTTAGCAGCACCTAAACCATAGATAGGTTTAAGACCTATGTTTATATATATATATATATATAGGTTTAAATCCCCTCAGGTTTGAACACAATATCTAAATCCATGTACTATAAGAAGAAAAAGAAAACAGGAGGATTTCATTAGGTATTTTAATCTGAGCTTACATGATTTATGTGCCTACAGTGTTTGCATTTTTAAAGTACATGTCTTTGAAGGGAACTGTATCATGTTTGACCAATTTGATACCCAAGAAGTATCTTGTCTTAAGGTTTTATAAGTTAAAGGACTTGTATTTTTATACTACTTTTGAGCTGCAAAGAGCAACTGATTCTGTTGGGAAGTTGAAGGAGAAGGTTCCAACAAATCTGCTGGGGAGTTGAGGAGATCTTACTGGAAACTGGTCAACTTAGAACAGTTTCCACTTCCTTTAACTGGCTCTTGTTTTTTATTTACACATTCGTGTTTCAATTTTGTGATATCTTGCTAAACACTGTCATTGTCATAACTCCCTTAGTGCTTCTATGATGCTGCTGTTCAGGCCGTGTCATCATTCACTCCCATACACACTGTTACTGAGTATTAAGCAACCTATCCATGTAAAGAGGCAAAAAGTGCTGCATTCAAGTGATAAGTAAAGTCTGTGTATTGCTGAAAGATGCTCTTAATCATCAAAGACATGTAGGGGAAGGGAAAAATGAGCTAAGAGTATAAAGAGTCACTTGTCGGTCACTGTGTTCGTCCATGCTAAGCCAAAACTTATTAAAATGGTTAAAAGACAGATATATCTTTGTTACTGGATGCAAGAGGATTAAGAGCATATATAGGTGGTGTAAGTAAATTTGACTCTATTGGAAGTTCAGTATATGCCACTGAAAAACATGTTGATTGAGCAGCTCATTTTCAACTTCTTTAGTGGACTTGTGGAATAATTCTTTTCCAAAAATAATTTCTAGGATACACGAACTTTTCTTCAGCACAGTTCATTCATATACAGGGTTGCTTCCCACACTGTCAGCAAAATAAAGAACTCCAGTCATGCTGGTGTTCAAATGTAACTACACTTCTCTTCCTCTCTTCTGGATGTTAAGCATGGAAATGACTTATTCTTTAGGATGTATTTGGAGTGTAAACTCTTGGAGATGAAGGTTACAAGGCTTTTTATTTTTAAAATAGCTATATGGGGAAAATAATGAACAGGTAAAGGAAATGAATCTATGGCAGATCAGGATTGACTGGTAGAGGCAAAGCATATCTGAACTCATCCACACATGAAATGTGTTGATGGATGGTTTTAGAGAATTCAGGAAGTTTCTAAATATGGAGCTTTTTTGCAGTTGTATTTGGATTTTGGTTTGCAGGGCAAGGGAAATTCCAGGTACGCAATAAAAATAATTTTCCATGGTCAGACATATATGGTGAAGATCATCAGGAGGAGGTAACTAACTCTTAGCAGAGTTTAACTGATCTCTGTGCAGCCTCTCCTATAATTAATAGGAACTTTTTTTGCTCTGGGGAGCAGCTGGTTCCTTGTGATTCAGCTGCATCCTAAATACTCCTCTAGATCAGTGTTGCTTTGCTGTGTGAAGGGTATTACTGTGGGGCATAAGACTTCAGAAGTATAAGCATAATTTTTTTTAAAAAACAATCATAAACAAAAACAACACAACCAATCAAAAAATACCCCAACAACCAACACCCACCCTCAGCCCCTTTCATCAGCCCCTCTCAAAAAAAAAAAAAAAAGTAAAAACCCCCAAACCAGCCCACGACATTGCACACATTCTGTAGTGTACCAGGAATGAAGCAAAATGGAGAAAAAGTAGTAGTCAACGAACATTGAAAGCTTAGCCCAGCTATTAACTGGTTGTAGATTAGAACCATTACACACAAAATGTTTTGAACAGCCCCACAGCCCCAGAAACGTTTGGCTCTTCTGTAATTGATGTTTCTGTTTCCCTTATGGAGGAAGTATAGCCCAGGGAGCCTCCATAGGCAGTCTGCCTCCCTACAAAGCTAATCTATTTGAATTTCTTAAAATCTATTGGGAAAGCAGGATAGAAAGCAAGGCCTTGACAGTCTGTCCCAAAGTAAATAAATCTCTCTAGGCTTATGCTCACCCATTCTGAGTTTTTCCATGTTCCTCAATACTCTTAGGCTATTTTTCTATTTGGCTTTAGCCGGTTTGAGATGCATTAATGCCTATCCGTAGGTTCCTCCAGTGTCACTGAGACCATTTCATTACTTGTTTTAAATAAAATCATTAATTGAAATACATTCTCCATTAGTTTACAAGAGCTTGTCTGACTATGTCACCTAGTGCAGTTATCACATAGGAGGCTGGGGGGGAGCATGTGTCCTCAGATATGTCTGTGCTGATGCTCTTTGTGATACCAGCATGGAAGCTCTTAGGCCTGTGATGTTTAGGGGGTTGGTGGTTTTTTTGTTTTGTTTTTTAAATAGTAAGGTCCTTTTGTTGACCAACTTTTTTTTTTTTAATTGTGTATTTTCTGAATGACAGAGGGCAAAAAGAGTCATGCTAATGAAAAGTTAGCACCTCAGGTGGCAGAAGATGAGGTAAAGCTTTGTAATCATTATGCTTTTACCTGATTACCCACTTTAACTCTATCCCTGTGGTTATAGATACATTTTTTTTTTCATCTTCTTAAAATCAGGCTTACATTTTTATCAGGAGAGTTTAATTTCCCTTTTGTGTGGAACTGAAGACATTTGCCATACACATTTAAAATTCCGATACAAATCGTGTAAGTCTTGAGGAGTTTTTCCTTTGATTTTTTTTCCTGCTACTAATTTGAGCAGATGTTTTAGTTTAATTTTTTTAAAAAAAACTTTCAGAGAGTCAGTTACCAATATTTGTATTTTTAAGTACAACAGATTAAAAGACTTCAATCAACGTGGGATACGAGATACCCGCTCTCAACTACTGAGCTGTAAATCCCCATGTGTATATGGGTGCAGGAAAGATGATCGGACTGTTACAGAGCCTTGCCACAAAGCTATTCTGTCCTGTCCCCTGGCGTTTAGTTGTAGCATCATTTCATCAGCTCACTGGGGCTGCCATAGTAATGAGAGCCAAGGCCGGAGAGCGAGCTAGCCTTAGTGATGGTAATGTACCACCAAACTGGATCCGCTCCACCACCAAGTAATGGGACTTTGTTTATTCATTGTCCAGTCATCTTCAACACCTTGAAAGACAAAGTGAATTGCACTTTGATTTGAGTCATTTTGTTTGTTTGTTTTCTGTTTTCCCCCCAAAAAATGTAGCCAGGAAAGTTTTTTCAAGATAATTTAGGCTTAGCCAAGCAGTGTTTGGTGAAATTACTGCCTTGCGTATACAGGCACATGACTTCTGTAGCTGTCATGCTTGCACTTAGCTGCTAAGACCTGTAGAGGGTTTACCATAAAATGATAAGATACTGACTGGGGATCTGATAAAAATGTGTATCATCCAGGCTCTATATTTAGTAGCAGTTTAAAGCTGGATTGACAGGGGCTTAATCAGCCATCTTCTCAGGAGGATCCTTTAGTTTTGGTGTACACAGAAGCTGAAATGTCTTTTGCCTTTTCTTCAGACACCTCAAGGCTGCTGGGCACTGGGCCATTCTGCCAAAATAAGCTGTCCTGAATATCTGGAAGGAACTGCCTGACACTTTAGTAGTAAAGTTTTGGGGAACTACCTGGGTCCTGGCTGCTTTTTTCTGGGTCTTTTAGAGGAGCATTTAAAGAAAATCCTTCAAGTTACATCAGTCTGTTTTCAGTGGGCAGTGAGGAGAACACTGCTAGGAAGTCTGGTATCTGAAATTCATTAATATCCGGTCAAATCCCAGATCGTACAAACATGGAAAAGGAGGTTTATTCAGTGTGCTTCTGTGTATTCCCAAGATCTGAGGAACCCACACCCGTGCAGGACTGTAGTGCCTATCTAGCAGCAGCAAGCAGCTGTGCTGCTTTCAATCAGATTGTAGTTTGTGCTGTCCATGTTGGAGCTCTAATCTGTGTAATGTGTAAATGTGAGAGTATTGGTATACGTAGTCTCACATATACAGACACATTATATATTAGATATATGAAGCCAAGCTTTCAGTGTGGAAGAGCTAAAGAGCTACTCATAAAGTATATGAAGCAATCCTTATAAATGTGAAATACACATCTATGCCATATCATGATATATAAAGCAATCTATATAAGAGACTGAAAAAGATTATGTGAAGCTTCTTGATATTTTACAAACTTATTTTGACTTCTTCATGCAACAGGAGCTATGGTATGTGTCTCATGCTAAGAGTAAGTCTTACCCTACCCAGTATGGTGCTGTACTACTGCCTGAGCTAGCTTTGTGCTTTTCTTACAATGTCTCGTATTCATGCTACATAGAGAAAGCACAATCAGTTTTTAAAAGTCATTTTTTAACTGATCTATTGGAGTAGATCTTTTTCCTTTCTAACCTTGCAACACTGCTTGTTTTCTCCTAGTTGTTTTTCTGTTTTTATTCTAATCGTATTACAGGAAGTAATGAAAAATTTGTCTGTAATACGCTAAAAACATTCATGTTTTAAAAATTATTAGACATCTAATGTTAATATTGTTGCTATTCTACAAGAGGCTTAATGAAAGAAGGCATATGACCTGATAAATGTGAAAATAACAAAGAAACATTTTTAATAGCAAGTAATTATTGTTATTCTGAGCTGCATGTGCTACATCTCTTGTGCCAAGGCGCTTGTTTGACATGTGTTCTATTTGTGTTTTGCACTCTACTGTGTTTTCAGCCTGTAAGAAATTCAGAGATTAATTTTCTCATTAATTATTCCCCAGACTGCCTCCTGAGATTTTAAGTTCTACCTGTGTTATAACATCTAATTATCTGTACCTCGGTTGCATGTGACCCTTGAAAAACTACATGTGCCACAGTCACTATAGCACTCGAGGGTTGATATGCATTTTTTTTGCCACACATTTAAGCATAGATGTGTGGGATTGAGTTCTCATTTAAAGTTACATTCATTGCCTGACTTTTATGTAAAGTGCTGTGTTGTACCTTCTTTCATTTCCTTTTATATGTTTATATAATAGACAAAATTTAGAAAAATTATTCTAAGAGAACTGATGAGACCAATTATGAAGCAAACAAGAACACAGATCTGAGGCTTTTCTGGAAAGTATCAGACAGATAGCAGAGGAAACTAAATAAAAATGTATATAATTGGCCAACCACAAAAGGATTATTATATTCAGATTTCCTCTCCAAATAAAATATGGGTGAAGGGGAATTAGGGATGCGCTATGGGTTGATTTTTATTTATTTAGATCTTGATAGAATATTGTGTTTAAAAGAAGTAACTTATATTTTGTTCTATTTTTATTTGTTCAGTTGCAGTTAATAGAAGTCAGGCTCCAAAAAATCACTTTCTGTGAAGATTTAACTCTCTGGGCATATTAAAATTAAAATGCTTTTGACTGTTTCTTGACCAATAATTTTTAAGTGATTCCATATAATTTTCTAGACTGTAAATAGTGTGTATATCTGTGTATAGTTTATGGCTGTTTCAAGCAGGTAGAGATACCGGAAGGTTAGGGGGTATAGCCATAGGGTATTGGGTACAGTTTGGGTACTAACATGACTCAAATATGATCTTCAGTATTTCACTTAGAAGGAACTTCTGAAAATAAAAAGATTACATCTCAATTCCTTACTTTATTTGCTATGAAACTTCTGCTTATAGGCAGAACTGCTCTGGAAGTTCTTCTTGCCTGCCAAAGCTCAAATAAAACTATCATATAATTTTGATGCAAATTCATACTTGAATTTAATTAAGCATGGTATCACTTTGTTCATGAAATTGTATTTGCTAACTTCATAAGGTATTGATTGCTTTTCACTGAGTTGTGAAAGGCAGAATGTTTCTGGAGTTTCTAAATGCATTTATCTGAAATTTTCTCAGTGAAGGCCCTTGCTTAGTAGTGACAAATTTGTCCATTTTGACTAAAAAACAAAATCAGTAATCTTTACAAGGGGACCTAATGCCATTACTGTTTGGGAAAAAATGAAACTTGGAAGTCCTGTAAATATGAAGTTGTTTAACCTAAAAAACTACTATGTTTTTGAGGGAATAAAAGCAAAAGTATCTGGTTTTAGCTTGTCATAAAAAGCAGTTTGGGTTCTGAAGTGTTGTGTTATTGATTTGTTCTGAAGCTGAATTGCAGAGAAATGCCACCCTGGCTCTTAGTGGAATAAACCCCCAAGTTGGATAAAAGTTGTCTTTGGTTTGGTTGCTCTAGGGTAACTAGTGCTGAGGTTGAGAGATGAGAAACTTCACACTATTTTGTTCACTAAATATTCCCGTTCTCTGCAATAACCTTTAAATACCTGTATTAACATACCGTGTGTCTAAAGTTTACATGTTAATTGGCTTGCTAAAAAATAGTGTTACTGATGCAACAGTGTGATAACACTACTTACTATGCTGTTCTGTGCATTTTCATTAATAAATGATATGTAAGGAGTCTTTTAAATTGGATGAAATTGAGAAGGATTTAAAAACTGGTGGGTTTAAAATATTTTTGGTTATATGATGAGATTTCTTAAAGTCCACAAAGGAATTAGGAGAAATGATAGCCAATATTGTCAGGCACTGAGAGGAGGTTGGTGTTGAGTAAGCTTAGCATCTCCTTGTTTTATTGTGTAAAAATTCTTGGACTTCTCAGTCAAGTATTTCTATCCATTCCTGTGAACGTCGGTTGGAAAAGCAACTCAGTATTAATAGGCCTCCATCATTTTTAGTGTTACGGCAGTGTCCGTAATGTGGACATTAGCTATCAGGTGATAGCTACAGTGATTTCAAAGACAAAAATTTCCTCCAAGACAACAAGCACCAACTGAAGGAAGTCAGAGCAGGATACAGTGTACAAAATTCAGAATTCGTACTAAAAATCCATCTATAGCTCTCATTTTTTTGTTTATTTTATTCCTGTTTAATTTTTTTATTCATCTTAACAATTCAAGCATTTACCCAATATCTCTCTCTGTGTGCCAGAAAGCTATCTTGGACTGTACTGGTTGGGACTGTACTGGTTGTTGGGGAGACATCATTTCTCTGGAGGCCAGTAGTGCCAGCTTTCTATTAGGTCCATCATCATAAAGGGGGTACATTCTGTTCTGCGTAGCAGTGCATGCTGGAAAGCTAGGGTAATTCCTAAAATGCCTCAATGCTTTGAAATACAGATATCTCCTCACCACTCAGCAAGAGAGGCTGTCTCTTTTTTCTTTTTTTCCCCCTTACATTTAATTTATATTTAAGTGAGATGATAATTAAATGCATATAGAGGGTGTTTAGAACATCAAAAACAGGTAACACACATGCTTATAAAAGGTTCAAGTGAAGATATGAACTGCACTTCAGCTTTGAAAGACTTTTCTGATTTAATCTTACTGAAGTACAGTTTTTCCTGTATTGGAAAATCCATATCTGGATGACTTTGTAGGTCTCCATTGGTAGAACAGCCATGTGGATTTCTGTGTGCCATGTACCTGAGACTGCAGCTCTTAAATAGAGTTTTCATCGCAGAATTCCTCTCTCAATAGCCCAAGCAGAAAAAAAATATTTATAGCCCAAATGCCTCTTTGAAGTGAGGTCTTGAGCGGCTTTCATCCTTCACTTACTCTGCTTAGTCCTGGCTAGAGCAAATGTCTAGCTGTTTTTAAATAAAGTAAGCGTGCTCATGTTTCTCTTCTCGAGCAAGACAGCGTCCTTTGTAACTTGACTGGCTAACTAGCGGATTCTCATCCCGAAGAGGAGTAAATATTCTGCTGTTCCTTCTGTTGACTAATACATATCCCAGTGTGATGTGTGTTACATTGGTTCTTATAGTCTCTCGAACTCTGCAAGTTAACAGACATATATAATACAAATACTGGTTGCTCAGTACTGGCTCTGGATTGAGTAAGACAGGATAAAACTGTAGTTAGCCAGTGTGAGGCAAGTGCTTCTAGTATTTTTCTCCTTGTTATACTGTAGCATTTTCAATAAAAAGAATCTGGTAGAGTCCTCCTCCTGTTGTCTGTCCTATTTTTTTTTAATGTATTTGCGTGTCTGAAGGCAGCTGAAGTTGGGTATGATATTGCAAAACTAATTGGGATATATCACCAGGTAGAAGGATGGTTTCCTGCCGCTGCTGATTTTAATGGAGCTAGTTAAAGAACAAAATACCATCTTGAATGGTCAAGAATCTTGTATCAAAAAGACGTTTCTTTTTGTGCTGGAACATGTGATGTTATCAGCTGTACAAATTCAGGAAGGAGGGGATGTGGAGTAAACAGAATTTTTTTCAGTGTGTGTTGAGATTTCAGATGTTCTCACAATTCTGGTTAAATGTATCTCTTCATGGGATATTGCAATTTGTGACTCACTGCTCTCTCCACTGTTACCCGAGGTAATTCACAATCAATCTGTTGCTGCGATTGCAAGAGGACAGATGAAAAGTGTTTGTGGCTGCTGTTTTGGTTATGCTGTAAAGAAGCACTTCAGGACTGTTAAAGGTCTGAAGTGCATTAGCAGTGTTTTGATCTTGATATAGGCCTTTGAACAATTTTAAGAGTCACGTTACTGTAAACCTGTTACTAAGCTTGAAACTCTTGAATCCTGTGCCCTGAGCAAATTAGCTACAAATAGTTTGCATAACCACTGCCATAGCTGTTTTTTCAGTATTTCCGTTAGAGCAGAGTCAACAGAAATGAACACCTGCCTATTCCTTAGTCCCTGTGGAATGTGGTAAATTAGCTAAAGGAAAGGAGCGTTTAAAAGATTTCAAACAAAGTGGCATAGAGTTTTGAGTTGGAACATCTAATTTTGGGGAAGAGCAATGTGATTAAAGTTATCTCTGACCAGCATGAGTGAGGACTTTTTTATTGTAACGTACGAATACAAGGCGCAAGGGCAATTCATTCTTGTATGATGTAGATACAGAAAAATTAACAAATAAATATGCAGACAGTGAGTGAATGGGGAAAAATACTTTTGATTTTGCATTTTTATGTGTAATCAATAAAACTTGCTGCAAATTACAATTTCTAGTACAGAGCTACCTAAAGGTTCCTTATTGCTGCTGGCAGTAGCAACTCCAGCCCACATGCTATCACATGATGCTGCATTTTGTTACTTGGGCATTATCCTCTTTTTGTAATAGAGAGCCTCTGTAAGTACGTTTTGGGAAGGACATCAACATTGTTGATTGGTTGTGGTGGGAAAGAGAAGTTGGCAAATACAGGTGTACTATCCTAAAGAAAAAATTTTTTTTTAAAGAAGTGACTTGAAGAGGTATGAAAATATTTGTGCGTTCACGTCATAAAGAAAACATAGGTGGTGGGGGTTTTTTAACAGCTAAAAACTGTGACTTGAATAGTGATCTGGTCGTGTTGATAAAGTGTATATAATATTCTCATCAAGTAGTAATGTAATTATGTCAAGAATCTCCACACCGTGTTGCAATCTGTCTCAGGCAGAAGGCATGGTATTGCATTTGCTTGTATTGCGGTAGCTTCTAAAAGTCTAGGATGGCGCCTGAATTTCTAATGTGATATGTACTCTACAAACACATAACAAAAGCATTGTTCCAAAATTTTTCTTGCATTTAGTTTTAAGATTTTTTTTTTTTCAGGTATCCTAAAAAGAGCTTCTAGTTTTATTTTTATGGTTATAACTTTCACTTTGCCTAATATTCACACTGATTATGGTATAAATTTCCTTTGCAGTTTACGTGTGAACTTGGACATGGGTAAGGCAGCCTATGGGTGGATGATTATGAAAGATGACAATATTCCTGGAACAGTTGTTCGAACTAGCACCATACCAGAAGAGTTGGGACGATTAGTTTATTTACTAACGGATAAAACAGGTATATCAGGTTATAATTCTGAAATATGATGACTTTTATAAAATTTGTAAACTTTATTCTATATTTGAATATGTTAATGTAGGAGTAGATTTAGACTACTGATTTTTATTTTTCAGTAGAATTTTAAAGATGTGCTTGAGGACTTTGTACCAGTACCAATAGGCTTAGGTAGGCCAGTACTTACATGTGAAAGTCAGTATTTGGTAGTAATCTGATTTATTCCAGTGGGAACACTCTTGCTATAGTAACAGGCCACTGGAAAGCATCAGTAAGAGTACCATATATCTTATGCTGAAAAGACTCTGGATTAGCACTAAGGATGCTGTTTTATTCTGTACCTCATCTCTACTGTAATACTGTATGATAGTAACAGTTAAGAATGGCCTTTGAGAGAGGAAGTCATTTCCAAAGCAAGTTGTAATATTAGCCTCCAAAATAACATCTGTTATACCCATGAAGTTAGTTGCTCTTTGATATAAAGCCCAGTTCTAGAGCTGCCATGTGACTTCGTAACTGTAACGTGTTACTATACCTGACCCGGTATACCAGAAAACCCAATCCTTGCCAGGATCAGAAGGTCGGTAAGTGTGTGAAGAACAGCTTGCACTATGCTGCTGTCTGCAGTTATGACTGAAAGTTGTTACAGTCTTACCATGCTCTTAGTTCTAGATGTATTTAAGGAATCTTAAAGTTTATTTCAGAAAATATCATAAATAACAACTTAAATTCTGTAGCAAATACAGTATTTCTTCTCTTTTTTTGATTCTTTCTGAGATTGAATAAATCAGTTCTGGTTTTCGAAGAAGCTGAACTTTTGAACTGAAAAAGTTGTTTCTCAAACAGCTGAAGAAATTTTTTAGTGGTTTTAAGTAAAATACAGTTGAAAATGGTGAGAAAGCCTTGGGGGTGGGCAGGCATTGGCCTCTTGTACTGTTCAGAAAGCATAATACACAGTTTACATCTCTTTCCTGCTTGAAATAGTTTCATGTTCCCTCCCATGCTGAACACTTCCATTAATGCATATTTTGAAATGAAGTAAATTTAATATATTGTCACATTTTCAAAACATACTTTTTTCTATAGGTACATATGTTACCCTATACACTTCTGAATGCTATTCTTCTGTTTCATGAAAGATAAAGACAACTGCCACCTTCTTTCTTAGCACGTAGAAAAGTGTACTGCTAATTATAGTGTGGTAATTCTTCAAAGCTAGTGAACAATTCTTCTTTTAACAAGTTTTATTTCAGTTACCTAATGATTTGTATGCTATTTGAAACTGCTTATTGATTTTAATTGCACCCTTAATCATGATAATTTATGTAACTTTAAGAGTGCTGTCTCATCAAAGGCTTGAAATATGTAATTTACAGCATATGTTTGGAAAAAGGGAAGTAAGTTAAAAAATAATGAATTTTTAAAACAATGCAGTAGAGTTCATTTGCCCAAAGCACTACTTTGTAAGCAAAAACAATGTATACTTAAACTTTTCTGATAGAGAATCCGGTTACCATACCAAACTGGAAATGTGGTTCAAGTGTAGAGATATTCTGCTTACAGTTAGATGGCACTGAAAATTTTAAGAGGCTTGCTAAGTAAAATGCTAACAGTTCATTCATCCAGCTCTACAGTGTGGGAATTATATGCTGACTCTGGTGACCAGTTTATATTATGAGGCACAAGGATCAGTGTACTGTCTTTTCCTCAAGCTGTATGTACCTACTACCCTGTTTGAGAAAAAGAATATTGTTTGAAAAAGAAGGAAAAAAAAAAAAAAGCTGCTGCAGCTCTACTTCTAGAAAGACAACCAATACACTTAACCTAATACATCAGTAATTAAAACCAAAGCTTTTCTCCTTAAAAAAAATTTTTTTTTTGTACCGTAAAATTTAGTGATACTGGCTTTTTCAAAGCAAAAATACTGTGTTACATCTAGAAAGCTTTGAAGGGATACATTTTGTTATCTACTTGCATATATGAGGAGAAACAACCCTGGTTTGCTTCTAATCGTTTTTTGGGTTTTTTTCAACCCGCATCATGTCACTTGCAATCACAGCAGTTCTGTTTAATTTTAAGAAGCAGCACTTGTATTCTGGCCTTTTGGAGTACATACTTAAAAGTGGCTAAACAGACAAATATTAAAAGGCCTTTACCAGCAAATGTTGTTGTGTATAGTTTGGAAGAGTGCTAGCGTTCAACCTCAAAGGCTTTTCAGAGCACTGAAGTCTACTGAGTTTTGGAGGAACGTCTGAGTCTGTAAGTTAATGATGTAAAAATGAAAACAAAAGCAGTATTCTAGGGCAGTAGTTCCCAAATGTTTTGGACTAACAGTCAGTAGTCTCACCTTACGTGCTTTTATCCAAGTGTTAGCTGAAAGCTGATGTAAAGGAAAATAAGCCTGGAGCCCAGCAGATGTCACCAGCTTCAGAACACTGACTGTGGCCTTGCAGACCACGCTCTTCTTCAGATCGTGATGGGAAACACTGCTCAATTTTATTAGTCTTAACCTCCCTGCAAATTTTAAAGTATTTTTAGTTCTGGACAAACTTGTAGCCAATGTACCTTTTACCTGAGTGTATCAGTAGCTGCTTCCAGTTTCCTTTCCTGAATATATTTGGTCTCATTCTGCATTTTATCATAAATGTGAAACATACTGTTAGATAATGAACAGAATCTGTACAGTTAATCCATGATTGCCATTGCATGATTATATACTGTTGATGAGAGCTGGCTTCAGTACTTTTTTACTTGAATGTTCAGTTCTAGTCATATAAACCCGTTGATTCTGTTCTTCTGCCCACTTAAGGCTTGACTGTTAGATGAGAAAGGAGAGAGCCAGTTTTGTAGCCGTCCGTCCAAGTGTGTGTTACTAAAAAGCAGGATTAGAAGGCTGGTCTAGTTATATGTAAACAGGTGAAGTTTTTCTCAATACTGAAAATTAAAGGGAATCTAGAGAACCGTCTGCAAAAATCTTATGTTGTGGTCCAAGCTTCACTGGAAATGATTGAGAATTAGTTGTTGAGTCTAAGGAGCATTGCATTACTAACATAATTGCAAGGTAGTCCTTTGTATGATTGTAAATTGGGTTTGTGCTTCATCAATAAGCTTTTTGACAAGAAGCGTCCATCACAGTGGCGCTCTCATTTGCCACAGTAGAATAGAAAATGAAGTATCCCAATAATTGCATTATAGTTTCCTTATTGTGGGACAAGAAAGCAATGTGGTATAATTAGGTTTGATTGGAGTGCATGTTTCCGGTAAGATCTGAAATTAATGATGTTGCTATAGTGACACATCTGCGGCCACCAGTGCGTGAAACATAAAGTAATTCATTCGACAAGAGAAGACATCTGTTAACTGCAAGGATGCAGAGCATATTGACACTGACCAGAAATACTAGACGTTATGTGATAAATGAACAAATGATGCTGAAACAGGAGGACAGATAATTTGTACTTAATCTGCTGGGAGAACTTTAATCTTCTCACTGGTTGCATTTGACAATGCCATTGTTTAAAGAACAATGCTGCAGAGAACTCATAAATTTTAAAACTTAACTCAGGGTGCAGCCTATTAAAGCAATACATTAATTCCTTTGTTAGGGAGTTTTTATCTTCATGTAGAACAAAGCCATTACTAAAAACACCCACTAAAACAACAGGTTTTTTAGGACTCACATTTTAATTATAGCATCCATTACCCAAAATGCCATGTTGTTTGGACTTGAATCACATATAAGTTTGACAGAAAGGCGTCATCCGTTATGGTGGGGAGGGGGGGCAGGGAGGGCAGTTACAAGGAGGAGCAGTTTCCAGCATTTTCCAAGGGCAACTGAGCATGATATCTCATCCTCTCCAGGGTACAAAAAGATTCTAATCATGAAAGAAAAATGAAGATATTTGGCATTATTTATTGAACATTTTTGTTGCTTAAGATGTGGGATGGCAAACCTGCTGTTCATGACAACTACCAGAGTATTCAGCTAAAACAAACGCATACAGTCTTCCAAGCGTAGTCATTTACTAATGCATACACTGGTATTTGAGTTCTGTAATTAACATTTTAGTGGGTGTTTGGACCAAATGAGATACTTAACAGATATAATAGTTGAACAGATGCATAGAGCAATGGGATTCTCGATTTTCTGGGAAAGCCTTGTGCTAGAGGTTAGTATATATGGGGCTTTCCATTAAATGTGCCTAATGTAATATACTCTTAGAATAGTGAATTTCGGTAGTTGTTGAAAATTAGTGTTTTAAGGTATACTTTATCTGTTCAACATAAGCTACTACAGAGAGAGAGTAATTAAAAAATGCTGATGGAATAATGTCTCCTCACTTCACTTCTATGGATATATATTCACGCTATTGCCCTTACCATTCCTCTACCTCTATGATTTTTAGTACCACTGAGGTTGCAGGGTGAGTAGAGCAGACTAGAAATTGAAAGTTTTGATGGAGAGATCCTACAGGAAGCTTCCAGGTATGCACTCGAAGTAGATCAGTCAAAGGAATCCTTACCTTGTGGCTTCTGTTGGACTCCCATCAACTGAAAATACACGGTGTATTCAGTGAGTATGGATGTTGCTCTTAGATATTGCAGTCATTCTTGTGGGAGGCAGGAGGTGCAGAGGAAATAGCTACTGCTATTCATAACAGTGTTAACTGTTACCTCTACTGTTACCTTCTGCCCATGAAAGAATAACTATATCTCAGATTTCTTTGTCATTGCCATCATTTTTAATTGATTGTACTGGGGTTTGTTAGGTTTGAGGTTTTGTGGTGGTTATGTTTATGGCCTGTTCGGAAGTGGAGCAGCTGAATGAGCGGGCATATTCTATATATGTGTTTACCATGAGTTTTTAAATTTTCTTTTTACATTCCATACCAGGTTACATTTTTTCCAGGGTTCATAGAAAGAATTTGCATCTCCAGATTGTTGCCAACAATCTAATTATTAAGTGTTGGGCCTGATCTCCCTTAAAGTTTTTGTAGACATGTTCACATGACACTGACTTTTTATCTGTTTAAGCAAATAGCTCAAAGTACTCTCATTTTATGAAAAGTTACTCACCATCTCAATTTCTCACAAAGTTATTTAACTCTTCTGCTATACATATTTTCTTGCTTTTTTTATTTTGGCCTTTTTAGGTTGTTGGTATTGGTCCAAATTACCATCTAGTAATATAGGATCAGAAGGATCTGCATCTGCTTCTCAAAAACAAAACAAAAAAACTCTACTGCTCTGTTGTGAATCACATCTGTTGCCACCCAGGGAATGATGCCTTCAGGACTTTTTCCTTAGAAATTAATTTCCTCTTTGCCTGCTTTACTCTGTGTTTAATGATACCATTGTAGGCAAAAAAAAAAAAGCTCTTGGCTTCATTAAAGAACATACTAAATTTTTCTTCAGCAATTGTATACTAACTTTTTTCCTTGTGTGGTACCTGCATTCCAGAGCAAAGTTTAAAAATGTATAATAGTAGTAGTAGATCATATATTGACTATTGTAATTTCTGGAAGCTTTTCTAAAATGAGCTTTTTTTTATCTATGACTCTTCATATTAGCAATGTCCTGAAAGTGTGGAATTGATAAGTAGGTCTTTAAAAAGCATTATTAAAAATAGAAAGCTCTTCCACTGTTCTTTAGTACTTAGTACCTTGAGCAGACTAGAGTGCTCAGTTTTGTGTTTTTTCATTCTTTCAAGTGAGCTATATTAGAAAATCTACCACTAGATATTTGAAGGGCTTGTATTTTGGGGCATAAAGTAAAGGATGTGTTGTTTTGTCAATGTATATGAGTCTTCAACTAAGTGACTAAAATTTAAAACAGAAGTGCTGCTAAAGTTATAATGTCACTGATTGGCACCATCTACTATTTGGAACGATATTGAAATTTGGAATTTTTCTGTCCCATTTTGGTGTTGCATTCATTAGGAGTATTTGGAAGTAAATTCTTAATTTGCACACATGGTGAAACTTAACTTCCATGTGGATGACTAGAAAATGTGTATTTTGCTTTATTTGTTGCAGAAATTTTTGGGAGCGGATTTATTTCATAAATGCAGCTACCCATGTTTGTCTAATAACAAGTCAGGCTTATTGTGACTGTGTTGAAAGACTTACACTAGTCTTAAGAAGCATGGGAAAACTGTAATTGTTGTTTCTT
Source organism: Phaethon lepturus (assembly GCF_000687285.1). Lineage (NCBI taxonomy): Eukaryota > Metazoa > Chordata > Aves > Phaethontiformes > Phaethontidae > Phaethon > Phaethon lepturus. The sequence goes on along the minus strand of NW_010518308.1, from coordinate 40,535 downwards.
TCCTTTCTTTGTTTTTTTAAATTTTTTTTTTATTACAGATTTGTGTAGCAGGTACAGGTGCTTTTACAGCCTCTTTTCATATGTCATAGATGTTTCCTATTATTGTAGCTGAATAAAAAGGATCATATAAGGAAGGTATGAGATGCAAGTATTGAATCAGGATTGCTGGAATGCTTATTTCCATGTCTTTTACAAGCTGATTTTTTTTTTTTTTTTCCCCCTCCTCACCCATTTTTCATAAACCTCCTTCCCTGGCTCCTGATTTTGTTGTAAGATAGAAAAGTCCGTACTTTTCTGCTTGGAAGCTTTTCTTCTCTCCTTGCTGAGAAGGAGTTATGGGGGGAACACACAAATTTTCCACTTATCTACCTTTCCCTCACCAAGCATGATTTGGAGTTGTACTGATTTAATGGTGTCAGAAGAAATAATCTTTCCATATAATAATCATAGGGCTAATTTTGTTTCCTGCTCAGTTTTTCTGAGCAGCAATTACAGAACTAGTGGGAAGCGAGTTTGACAGTTGCCTGCCGTCTCAAGTTTTGGGTAGCATTTAGTTCACAGCTCCTAGGGAGTGTTCATTTTAATTCAAAGGCTTGGCAGTGAGAAGATATTAGCATGCCTGGAAAGTAAGGAAGGTGATGCAGATTTACTTGGAAACTTCTTGCAATAAACATTATTGAACAAAGTGGGTGGGGTTTGGTTTTGTTGGGTTTTTTGGGTTTTTGTTTTTTTTTTTAGAAATGGAGATTTTAGTCTCTTTGTTAGTGGAAACTTCCATGCTTCTCATGTTCAAACTGGAGATAGGATTTTTCAAGTCTATAATTAAAGTAAAAAATGTAATCAATGAATTTAACAAAAAGTCTCAATTAAAAATACAGCTTCTAAAGGCAGAAATAATTTTGCATGTTTTTACAGTAATCATATTAAATGAAAATAATCTTCTTATACTTTGTATAAAACTAACCAAAAATTTCTGACTTGCTAATTCTAGAGATCAGGAACCTTGTCCTCCTGGGCTGTTTTCTAACACTGGGAGTATTCTACTTCTTATGTGAATTTCTGATAACGTTATGCGTATTTTGTGGAGAATTTATGCATTTCACATAAACCTTATTTTAAATATTTCTAAAGATTCAAATAATATGACTATAGGGGAAAAAATACTCAACAACATATAAAGAAAAGCAAATGGGAAGCATCATTTATTAATGGTAGAGGGGGAATTTGGAATGATCATCTAGTGTTGATAATACAGGAAGACATGGTTTGATAGTGCAGTATGATGGTACAACAATTGAGATGAAGTGTCACTGTACGGATGCTACCACGGAGTAGGAGTGGTAGACGTCTCAAGTATAACTGAGAAAGAAAGGAGACTTCTACAGCCCTACCGAATCTTTGAAGATCACTGATGGTTCTAGCCCTATTAGGTGTATAATCTGGATGCTAACTGTCAAAACAGGTCTGTTTTCCAGATAGTAATTATAGCATATGTCATGCATTTAGTCTTCTCTCTTCTTGTGGCTTACTGTGCATACTGGGACACAGAGATGATACTACAATAGTCTAGATAAATAAAATTAATATGAAATATTCTGCAATTTTAATTTATAGATAGTTAACATATCCTCCATATTAATAACATCGTAGAAGCTTCAAGAATGACACTTTTGGTACCATGTTTTGGGTTTTTTTTTAATACATAATTTTTTAAATTATGTATTTTAATGACCCAGAACTGTGTGGTTAAATATAAGAATAGCTTTATGCCATATTAATTTCACTTCAGCTGAGTAACCATAAAAAAAAAGTTTTAGGAATGGCCATTACCAAAATAGTCTTTTGTGAGCTGACTATGGGAAGCTAGGCAGTTAGTGACCTCTTTTTGCCTGATGTGCCCCATCATGGAAGGCTGAAGCCCCCACCCCTCAATTAGAGTTTTTCCAAACCAGAGGATGTGACTAGTTGGCAGAGGTGGACGCCAAGTGTCAGTCTGTGACTGACACCCTATAGTTTCTTACAAATGTGAAGCGAGCTGTGAAAACACCGATTTCATTCATTCCGGTTTATTCCGGTTGGAGGCTAAATCTGTCAAATTTGGAAGTGATGTTAGGTCTTAGTGACTAACTCTAGATAATTTTGAATGTGCCCGTTTGCCAGAATGTCTGCCTTCGTACATGAAGTGGGGTATCTGTATGAATTTTGGGGGCTTGGAGGTTGTTATTTTTTGCTTTAGATTTTTTGATACATGGTGCAAACTCTTGCATTGGCTTTTAAAAGTCAGTTACATCCACAATCCAGATATTGCATTTTCTATCTTTCATATGAAGAGAAAAGTTTTTGTCTTTTTTTGAGACTGTATATTTAGTTGTGTTGGCAGAGTCAGCCTGAAGGTGGAACCAATGTTTTCTTCCAGTATGACTAATCCTGATCTTTCTCCACAAGCATTCCTTTAATTAACTAAACTGATGCTAACTCATGATTCGTTCCTTCTTTCCAAAAGAAAGATTTTGAGGGGTTTTTTGTGGCCTTCTCATGCTATTTTTTGCTGCTTTGTGATATACTACTTCTTTATTACAGGAACACTTACACAGAATGAGATGATATTTAAGCGCCTCCACCTAGGTACTGTGTCCTATGGAACAGACACAATGGATGAAATTCAGAGTCATATTATAAGCTCTTATTCACAGGTATCTTATTTCATAAATTATTTACCTTTAATATTGATATTCTTTTTAACAGCACTGAAGCATTATTGTTACTGATTATTTCTAGAAATTTGAGGTGCTATGAGAGTTCTATTTGTAGGTATCTCTTAACAGATGTGATGAAAGGGAAAAATGTGAGACAGTACATAGTTCTTTCCTGATTCCTCCTATATACCCACTTAAAGGAGTTTACTTTCCTATTCCCCACTGGCAGAAATCTGTGTTAACCTGTCTGTGCAGTGCAGTCTTTCTCCTGGCAAATCATCTAAGAGTAAGCTATTCATTACTAAGTCTACAAATTACAAGCAAGTGTCCAGAACAAGACGAACAGTAATTATATCTTTGAAGATACCCATCAAGAATAGACATCGAAAAGGCACATCAGTTGGTATAACCAAAAAGTGAAGAAATAGTTGTCAAAATAAAATTTATAAAGGCATATCTAAAAAGTGGTTTTAAAAAAATTAAGATGATTGCAAACAGCATAAAACTGGTGGGGGGAGAAAATGTAAAACTCCATATTGCTTCAGAGCAAAGTGTTCCTCTGGTATATAAGAGTGCTTGGTCTGGAAAAAGTGTACAAGAGGATTGTGGCTCTGTCTGTCTGTCCGTGGGTCAGTTGTGGGATGAAGGAGGAAGATGGAATTCAGCAAGCATCGCTTGCATCTCCCATGTATTTAAACTATTTGGGTGCTTTCTGCAAACCTTTCTAAGCACCTGATTCCACTCTGAGATTAAGGAGGATTTTTTACTTTATTTTTAATTTCTATTCTTTGAAACAAAAAAAGAAAAAAATTGATAGAAGAGGAAATAAATGATAGGTTAACTAATATTTCCATATGTTATGTACAGTATGACAATAAAACTTTATATAAAAAGTTATTTTCCATAGTTAACTTGGATGCATAAACATGATTGGCTGACCCAGTTAAGTTTCTAGACTGACCTCCTTGTCTGTGTCCTCATTTTCTCTTGTAAAAGGATTGTGGGATCAACAATTGATTGGAATCATTAGTTATGCTGTGTTTTGAACTATGGCTTCCTTCTCATTTGCTTAAAATAAAAATAAAAAACTAAAAGGTAACTGTTTGACACCACACTGAACTTGGTTAATATTACGTAGCTTTTGGGAAGAGAGGCAGGAGGGAAAGCAGTGAATAAGCAATGTATGTTCTAAGTTTTTAGTCTGCAACTTCAACTTCTGTGTTATTTCGCATCTAAACAGATCAACAAACCCACTCCTTGAATTCCTTTTCCTTGGGTAAATCTGTTTCAACTTAATTCTTAGTAGGTACATCATGAACAGTAACTGAGATGCAATAATGTGCCTTGGAAGTGAGATATAGAGCTCTTTTACCTAAAGATCAGCAGTCCAGATTTGGTTCGGAATGGGCTACTGAAAGTAATTGCTACCTGACTATGTTTATAAAAATCACCCAATTGTAGTTTTTTTGTAATGGGTTGTTAGGGTATTCACAGTAACAACTGTAGCAATAAATAATATTAACTGACAGTCTTGAGCTGGCACAGCAAGGTCTGAGTGAGTGACAACTAAGGACCAGTCTTCTAGAGGAGGCATATTCATTAACACTGTTTTCATATTTTGTGGTTACATATGCTGTCTGAAAAGAATTGCCTGATTCCTGGGATTCTCACTTGCTTAAAGCTTGTACGAGTTTGCTGTAAAATGTAATGAGCGGAACCCATGGTTAATTATGTTTTTAATAACTGTAACATATTTGGCACTGAAATTTTTAAAAGAAGTAAGAAATGTGAGGGAAGCTTTTTTTTCAATTGTGGGAAAAGATTTCCCAAATCTACATTTGATGTCGGTAGATGATTGAAAGAATTTTCTTGGAACTTCCTTTTTTTCAGCTTTATACAACACTACTTGATGTTTAAATAATGTTTTAATTATGTGTGTGTTGGTAGCAACTCTTTAAAACAGAAAAATGAAGGAGTCTCGGTAACAAAACAAGCAACTATTAAACAATTGTTTCAGTCTGAAAAAGTCTGGTGAGGTTTTTATTTAATCTATGATAATAGAAGCTGCCAGTTAGCTAGGCAGTGGTTCTTGTGTGACATTGATTTTATCCCTTGTTTGTGTTCTGTTTTATTATTACAGTGGACCTACTAGACTATTGTCATCTTAATGTAACACACAAATCTATTATAACCTGATTATATTTCCCCACTGGAAGCATTTTGTGATAGAGGGCATAATCTTTAATGGAATTTGTGTGAAATTAAATTATACAAGCATCAATAAACATAACATAATTCAGAAGGAGTAAATCAGCTTAATTTATTTGCGGCTGTAATGGCATCAGCGTTAGCAGAATGCAAATGCAGAGGTTTAAAGCAGTAGCTGAAAAGCAGTGCCAGATGAGCAGAAAGTTAAACCCTTTATTAGACAACACTGTAATTTG
>NW_010518308.1:33188-35364 GCF_000687285.1 Phaethon lepturus | reverse complement strand
TTCAGCAGATTGCAGTCAGGAGGAAAAAAGCATGGTTTCTGAAGAGGTTTTCTGAGTTACCCTGGAGTGAACAGAAGAGCCTTTGGTAGTACTGTTTAGATATTTAATGTGCTGACTTAACCCACAAAAAAACCCCCACAAAACAACAAACCCTAATACGCCCACAAACCTAACCCACTTATTTTCAACTAATTATAAACATATAATACTTAAAAGATGAATTCAATCGTGCTTGAGCATTTCTGAAGGATAACTTAAAATAGTGCTAATTTAGTGGTTATGCAACAGTAATGTGATCTTCAAATATGTGTCAAACTATTATTTTGCATGATTATTTTCTTAGATTATTGCATTCTTGTAAGGACAAACAAATTTCAGCCTGCAGCAAAAGCATACAAACTGTATTAGTTCACAAAATATAGAAATTGTGTAGGCTGTAAATTAAACCATATTTTATTTTAATGACTCCTAATATTTATACTTAACAATGATACTTGCTTTTGTTCTTTTGTTCTGTACCAATGTGGTGGTCTTTAAAATACAGCACTTAGGTAAAGATTTGAAAGAAAACATTTTTTTCTCAATTTGGTGGCATTGGAGTTTCCGGCCTTTGAATGTACACAGGTGACAGAGACTGAAGAAGAGCAACAACAAAACACCACCCTTGCAATTTTATTTTGGCATTTCTGAATTCGTCCAGTTGCTTGCCGGCTTAAATACTCTTTAAAAAATAATTCATGGAATGTAAAGGATATTGAAGGACTATTGTGACCAATCACTGAAAAAGGTAAATTCTGAAGTGAGGAAGTTCTGCAGGATCCAGTCAGCCTATTCACTCCTTTTACTGCATACTTGTTTTAATTTCACATTTTTCAATTGTCTGCCAGCTCTGTTACTGAAATCTGACTACAAATGCAAGGTGATGAACACAAAGTTATGTATTGTATTAGTTTTACAGAAAAGTAGATGAGGATTTTTGTGAATCACAAACTGCATGAGTTAACAGTAGGCTATACAAAATAAATGGTTGCTATCCTTCTCATTTATGAACCTTTGTAAAGGGAACTATAGGATATATGTATTAATATTCATCTTTTGTTTCTGTTATTGAACTTTGTTTTACTATTCATTGTTGGATCTTAAAGGTGCACTCTCAGAATACTGGAAACAGCACGAGTTCAACACCATCTAGGAAACCTCAGTCGTCTGCACCCAAAGTTCGCAAGAGTGTCAGCAGTCGGATACACGAAGCAGTGAAGGCCATTGCACTGTGCCACAATGTGACCCCAGTGTATGAATCTCGGGCTGGTGTGTCTGGAGAAACAGAATATGCAGAGGTGGATCAGGACTTCAGCGATGAAAATCGAACTTACCAGGCTTCCAGCCCTGATGAGGTTAGTATGCAAGGGTGAAAAAATTCGTATCTCATAAAAAACCAGGATAAGCTAAGTTAAAAAGAGCAGAATTGTGAAAGAAGAGTGTTTTGGCCTGGTGTTTCTTTAAAATTAGAAGTAAGATGGTTTTATTTCCTGTACAGCAGTAGGAAAGATCTGGCATTTGGTTGTTACATGAAACTGTTTTCAATTATTTGACTAAAAGATCTGTGAATTCAGTGCTTTGGGATCAATACTGTGTTGAGTACCGCAATTAAAGTTTAGGTGTATTCTGAAAACATTAATCCATGTATGAATCACAGCATATACATGCAAAAGGGAATATGAAACTGCTATAAGTGGTGGACAACCAGGTACATTAGCTAGAGACACTACCATTTAGTGGAATGTATAGAATCTTAACAGGAGGAAGAAAACCCCACCCTCAAATACTCCTATAGAAAAGCTTTTGAGCTGCAAACCCTAGGCAGCTTCATAGTCTTCAGGGTTCAGTCAAAATTGCATTAAATGTATCACAAATTTAAAACTCTATTTCAATAAAAACATGCATTTGACTTCCATTGAAATCCAAGTTTTAAGCAAATCCCACTGTGGGATTTGAGATACTGTTCCAAAAAATCCCGTTTTGAGGCCTAAATTGATTCCATAAAATTCAATCTAAAAAGATACTAGAAGAGAGAGACAAAGCTCAAGTTTGAAGATACTGCAAAGTAGGCAATAAAAATATCTTATAGCCCTTTCACTTTAACAAAACATGTATGTACTTGAGACAGTAGTGTAGG
>NW_010518308.1:0-33157 GCF_000687285.1 Phaethon lepturus | reverse complement strand
AGGGAAACGGAATATTTCCTCTGAAAGTGAGCAGATTGAAGGGCGTCTGTTTTAAAGAATTTCTAAAAGTGTCTGAAGCTTGTATGTATAAGCCACAGTAGCTTTTCCATATCAAAACAAGGTTGTAAGATGTGAAGAAGGGAGTGTGTATCTGAAAGCCAAGTGTATTTTCCTAGCTATACAAGTTGATCTAATACACGATAATATTTCTTCCACAAACCTTATCTTGCCACGGCATAGCCTATTATTCTTGGTATGTGTTTGGTTTACATGTCTAATATATCACCATATAATATATGTCCATATATATAAATCACCATATCATATATAACACAATATATCACCATACTAACAAAACTTTAGCAATTCAAACTGCACACTGTAATTGCTAAAAGTAACAGGTCTATAACAAGTATTTTTAGGAATGCAAGAAATAAAATTAAGTCTGTCTTCACATAGTACCAAACTAGCAGGCATTACATGCATTTCAGATGCTATAAACACAGTTCATAGTGTCAAAGGAATGTAGAATGTAAAGGAGTGGCTGGTTCTCAGTGATTAAAAAGTAGCAGTCAGAACGTTTTTAAAAATAAACTCTAGGCAGGACTTGAGATGCTGCTCTCTGGCTAAAATCAGTAACCTATAATACAATATGGGGTGTTACATGGTGTGGGTTGATCTGCGTTATGAATTAAGAATGCTGGAAGTGCATTTGTTTATGCCAGAGATACACTGTAAATATAGTTCCTTAGTGTAGGTGTGTAATGACTTGCATTATGCACATATGTGTACAAATTTTCATATGCACATATATTCATATTCACTAAATAGATCAGTGTAATGAGCCTATGAGGTATTACTAAATATAATGAAAGACTGCATGAGCAAGTATCTACCTGTGAAGATATGATGACACCTCTGGATGAAGTAAACATTCTGCTTTAACAGCCAAAGGTGTTAAATCAGGTGAGAAGACGTGCAATTGAGAGAGACTACGTGAGTTTTTTCTCCCACTTGCTCTTCTCTCCCTGTGAGCTTTTGTATATTCATTCAGCGGTTTGGAGCCTGAAAATATTACCATAATGAGCACTTCTACCATACTTGCTAAAGGAAACAGCTGTAAGACCTGAGAATTATACAGGTAGTGCCCTGGGAAGACAGTAGGGAATTTGACCTTGGAAGGAGGAAAGGAAAGTTGATTAAGTGCTAATACAACAGATCTGGGACTCAGGGTAGAAGGGGAAGTGGAAGAGGAAATCAGCAACAAAAAAACTGTTAGTGCTTCAAGGAAGAGAAGGCACAGGTATCCTTTTAATAATTTTTTTTATCATCTCGACTTGTACATTCAAACTATATGACAGTGAAATGAAAAACTTGTATCGTAGAACAGACAGCAGTAAATTTCCTTTTCATTTCTCAAAGATAATACTTGAAACAGTGGTAAAATTATCATATTGAACAAATATGCTTTAATATAATGAGAAATCGTTGCTAAATGGAGTCTTATAAAAAGATGAAGCTACAAAGAACATTTAAACAGCATAAAAATTGCAGCATGACAGCAAAAAGCCTAAGAGTTGAAAGACTAGCAGGTCTTTATCATAATTTTTTAAAGAGTTCTATTGATGCAATGTTTGCAAATCACTGGAGCCTAAGGAAAATAATGTAAATGGTTCATTATTTAGCTTATTGAACTTTCCTGCAGTTAGGTTGACGGATGATGCCAATGTTTCCCAATCACCAAAGTACCATTTTAAAAGCATTTTTTATTGAATAAAGTGCTTTGAATATTGCACCCTGGAGCTTTATTTAGGGAAATGGTTCAATTGATGTTTTCTGTTTAACCTCAGCACTGACCTATCACAACATATTTGGTTAATAAGCAACATTATCATTTAATAGACTTAACCAGTTTTATGCATTGTACTTTCTCAACATTACAACTCTGTTCTCTTAGGTTTTGGTTATGGGTCTGGCTTGATTGCAGTCTTTTGAAAGATGTTATTTGCTCAGTTGTCTGTTGCATTATATAATATTGCATAATATCACCATAGCATATAAAGAGCAGAGAACAATGTATAAGTATAAACTATTCTTCCATGTAGGAAACTATAAGAAGCAGTTTAGTAATGCGTTGACACACTATACACTTAATGAATTGACTTGAGGAATTCATTTGAAATTCTTCACATCTGTGTATGTATGTGCACATCCACATACAGATAAAATACAACCATAACGAAGTATGCACATTTAGAAGTAGGTACATTCATCATAAAAGATGTATTTATCTATTGTTAGAGTAACCTGAGATAAGTAACTGATTTTGTATTCATAATGTGAACCCTAGTTATGCCAGGCTCTTTGTTTCTTATGATAAGTGATCAATATTTCATTTTCTCTGAAAGAGTGGAAAGTTTCATTTGTCTGTCACTTGTCCTCTACAGCTGTAGCATAGCAAACGATAAACATTCACTGAAAACTCACTGAAAAAAAAATTAAAACAGCTCCTACTTGGCCATCATAGGTGTGGGTTCAGCTCATCTGTAGAAAGCCAGCTACCTTAATGTAATGAACAATCATAAAAGGATATAAGCTAAGTAGGTAAAGCAATGGAGTTCAGAGGTCACAGACCCAAGCAGTTCAGGGGCATGCTATGAACAGGAGCCTTTGAAGACCTTTGCTCCCCTTGGTCAGAAGAGATTGATCAGTCACGATTTTTAATGACTGCTTACTCTCATAAACCAGCTATTTATTGGTTATGCTTTGTCCTGCACTGTTATATTCCCAAGCATTTCTAATTCCAGGATTTTGAATATTTAAATACTACCTTGGAGTGTGGTCAGTTACTTAATTCCAACGTTTCTGTCCAGAGACAACAGAGTTGCTAAAATTAATTACAAGGATACAAAGCCAGTCATTTAAAAACAGACAAGGAAATGATATGCCCTTAGTGAAGCAGCTTTTGTGTTTACAAAAGTGAAGCTGTAATGTATGAGACGTGTTGTATTGTTTAATTCATTTTATTGTGTGTGCTTATTGAAGCAAGACTAATTGTGTTGTTTTGTCAATGTATTGTGAAAAGCAAATCACTCAGTAGCATAAAACCATCACTTTCATGACCTTCGAGACCCACAAAGAATAACTACTCCATAGCTTGTCTTGAATATTGATCGGCAGTTTTTTCACATGATCAAGTTGTATTTTTAAGTTAATAATTTTATTTTAATTATGAAGTTTCTCGATGAAAAGTGATGGACTGCAAATGCTAGTTATCAGATCATTGTTTATAAATATAAACAAACCAGTGCTGATTAGAAACATATGTGAGTTGCTGTTGAACAATCCAAACAGAAACTGTTGGGAACACTCAGTGGGGAAAAAGAAAGCTCACTGCTTCTTCCCTGTTTCCAAACCAATAGCCTTAACTTCAAAATACCACATGTATAATGGCTCTATACCTTACACAACAACCTGATTTTGAAAGTAGATCTTACTGTCTGAAGTGAAGATGCTCTTAAATAGTCTGAAATAAATGAAGGTTGGTTTACATGAGAATTATTCTAAGCAGCAAAACCAGCTTACAAAATTTCCATCCCTAGTCCTTCTTTCTCACCCTACAAATTGCTCCCTCTTATATGCCAAAACCTTTGAAGCTTTTATTTATATGGGTAATTTTTCCACTTTAAGTGGGTCAGGTTTGTAGCATGGCTCCAGAAAAGCTGTCAGCACACCTGTGGGTGATCTCCCAAACTGCTGGATGGGGTGGAGAAGAGCTGCCAACACCAACTGTGAGGCAGTGGATCTTTTTTTTTAAACTGATGTTAGCTCAAAAGATAATACTGTATGTTGAAGGTGGCAATTAATTGGTCATAAACCGTTTTAAGCAACAATTCCTAAATATTGAGCAGTTAGATATTTCTGCTAGGGAGCAGCAATGGCAGGCTGGCCCGCAGGGAAAGGGAGGCCAGGAGCTGAGCGTGATGGCCAGGCCTCTAGAGCCAGTGGCCTCAGTGATGAGGTGTACAGCCCCACAACATGCAAGCAAGGTGAAAAGAGCATGTCCCATGATGGAAACCGGAGACAGTCAAGAGTATAGATTGTTGTACAGGTCTGTAGTGATGAGGCATGTCTGAATTCAAGCCAAGAAGTCAAATCATTAAGTCAGGACCAGGTCCCGAGACAGTAACCAGCATTAGCCACAGTCTAGTGATCACAAGGAAAGTTCATGGCCGTGAGGCAGGTCCAAAGCCAGGAGGTTGCGTCTGCCTATCGGGGCCAGGTCAGCGGGGTGCGTGGCCAAGTGTGGGCGTAGCTGTGACATGACTGCAGTGTAGCTCTCGCAGGACGTAGTGTGAGAGCCAAGTGAAAGGGGGAGGGCAGCCTCCATGAAGACTTTTTCGAGCTGTTTCTTCATAACGGCTCTTAACAGAGAGCTGGCCTTGAATGCAGCTGGTTAAACTGCTAGGAACAAGGGTGCACTTAGGGCCTTGACAGTTTCAATCTAAATAGGGTTTTGAATATTTTTTTGCTATTCTGTCTTGGTTGATAAAAGGTTACGTTTGAGTCAAGTAAGTATGCAATCTCTGTTTCAATTTATCCAAGCTAAGAGTGGGGTGGGTTGTTGGTTTTGTGGTGTTTTGGTTTTTTTACTTCTGCTTTCTCTCTCAAAATATTCTATTACAAAAAACAAAATTAGTGGATTAGGTTCCTACAGCCAGCTAAAGTTTCAAACAGCCCAGAATTTAAAGGGAGCAGTAGATAGTATGGTGGTTTGTATGTTCCAGTCCTGATTGATGTAGTATCTAAAGCAAGCAAGAACAGCCTTAGGGCATTTTTTTTGTCTTCTGCCAAGCAGTGACAGCCTTTTAGGATTGATCCAGTAACTGAAGGTCTGAAGGATTCAGCAGGGTGCTTCAAGTACCTCACCTTGTGGATTTATAACCCTAAGTGCCCAAAGGCAAGGTGAATTTAATTTTTTCAAGTGACCATATCAGGTTTTCTTTAACTGGGATGACTTCTTGCCATGATGCTCCCAAGATGACAAATAACTAGAGGTAGTTAGATTTTTTCCACAAAGCAAAGGGACTCAATGTTGCAGTTCCCCAAACTGAAAATTAGTAAGAAAGACAGCTGGGTGACAAGTGATATTTCCTGTTGGTCCAGAGGAAGCTAAGGAAGATGTTAATCTGAGAGGGAATGAGGGTGCCCTTCTTTGTGTAAATTGTTCACTCTCACAGGGAAAGGTCAGGAGAATTCAGAGATGGGCTTTGAGTTGGGCTATGTAAGGAACAGTCCCATACATACTGATTGAATGGCCTAAAGCTATCTAACACCACTCCAGAGAGAAATGAACTCCTGTTATTTGATAGGGCAGGGAGGTAATTAACTATTTCATCCTCAGAGTTGAAAGTAAATAAAGATACGGCTGTACCTTTAAATGCTTTCTATGGACAATCTGTTTCATCTTACATGTTTGCCTTAATTTTGACTATTGACTCATGTGCTGCTTAGATATTTGTAGCATTTTGTGACACATAATTGTTTTCACTGGAGTTATTAAATGAGAGTCATAGGCTCATAGAACTTGTTGTAGAAGAGATATTTTCCTTAAATATGAAACAAAAAAAGTTGGCATCTTTTTGCCATAGTTGAAAAAAATAATTTAGAATGTAATTGGTTTACAATACAATTAAATATACCAAATTCTTTGTGGCCTACATGTTTTCTAAAGTTTTTTAAAATTGTTGTTCAGTATTTATTTTAGGTTAAAATCAGTCTAATGTTGTAATTAAATATGCAGTTCTGAATCCACAACAGGAATAATGATTTGGGGTTTTTTTCTGTGCTTAATATGGGGTTTATGAAGGCCTTAACTATTCGTTTTCCTGACTCTTAGTCTTAGGTTTTTGTGACTAATAAAATAGGTAACTGTATCATTGTCGCTTAACAACCTTATGTACTTTACAGAACTTTCAAGAAACTACCCAAGATATTTATAAGCTACTTGTTTTGATTTATTTCTGTAAATGAACATTTTGAAACAAATGGGATGATTATGTCCCCAAAACATGGAATTAGTATGCAGGGCTGCCATGGTCTGTAACAACAGCACTTCTGAAGTTTCCCCCCTTCATGCGCCTCTCAAGACAACACGTGTTCCTCAAGGCAACTAAGCTAAACACACTGTCCTGCTTGGAGAAGCTGCTTCTACCTCCTGAGCTGGTACTGCTGTAGGTTACGTGATGGGTCACGCAGTTACTGCTTGAGTTGAGGGAGTGTCCTTTTGAGGTCTCTGAATTTGACTTTGAATGGAAATCTGAGCTGTGGTAATTGAAGAGTTTGATATCTGGGGCTGCGAAATCTACGGAAGCTCTGAGGGTCGGGTGGCCTCTAGTGGAGAGAGACTGCTGGCAGAGGCAACCAGAGCTCAACAGTGGCCGTGTGGTGAATAGAAACATCTGAAAGATTTTGGGTAAGAAACACTAAACAAGAGGTGATTCTCAGTAGCTTTTGTCAGATCGGTTGCATTTCTATTTCATAGTGCAGGCATTTGCTACCTTCATTCCTAAACTGGAAGTTGCGAGTTTGACCTTGTGATGCGAGAGGTGGATTAGCTGTCTTTACCTTTTGAATTGCTACTGAGGGGCAGGACAACTAGCAAGTTAGAAACCACAGAAGCTCTCTTTGACTCCACCTACATTACCTGTCCTGGGAGCACCGCACAGTTAGTGGGCTCAGGTGCACACCTGTGTCGCAGTAGTGGGAGGACCCTCTATCTCCCAATGTACTTCTGTCTCCCAGGCAGCAAGTTTCTGTAGAAAGAAAGCTTGGTGATAAGCCAGACAAGATCCACAAAATATCCAAATAAGTCCCTAACTTGGATTCAGGAAACCTGACACGTTTCATCTGTGTGTGTTAGGAAATTAATGGTTATTGGCAAATAAATATTATAATTAGAATGGATTTTTTGTAAAACAAAATGGTAGCTTCACCAGCGAAGACTTTTGTGCTTGTCCAACCTTTGACTGCTTTATCTGACTGCATCCAGTATGTCAAGCTCTGTAGAAGCCACAAGCTTCTGTCAAGCTGCTGCATTTGTATTGCAAGTATTGCAAGTATTGCAGTATTGCAAGACCACTTTAATGTAAGGTTTCACAAACGTATTGAGGATAAAAATACTTAACAGAGAGGAAACCTCAAGAAGAGAGGCTTACCCAAGAATCCTTTTTCTGAACTCTGTATAGCCAGCCATTCAGTTATATTTATTTGTTAATATGTATAATTTAGATTTTCATGCCACTTGTGAAATACTTTTTTTTTTTTAATTTGTATATTCTAAAAGCTTCAGATATTTAACGGTAGGATCTGGCTATGTTGTTCTCGATGCTATTGAGGTCTAGCTGCTCCAATTTATTTTGAACGACAAGAGTCAAACTTAATGTCTTGCTCTCAAGTTTGTTCGGTTGCCTTTTAGGCATCTATTTGACTCTTGAGCCTTATTGACTATTTCTGCTATGGTATTTGCACTGATCAATTTAAAAGGAAAAAAATTATATGCAGTTTTGTGTAGGCCAGGTATAAGAATCCAAAATGACTGTGCTGCAAAATGCTAATTCAGATGGTAGGTGAAGCCAAGCATAAACGAAAGAATAAACAGATGTGAGTCACCAAATATAGAACACTTAAGTCCTAGCTGCAGAGGGACACAAATGAGATGATAGGGTATTAGTAGCAAGATGCAATTTACAGGTCAGAATGTAATAGTAACCTTTCACTGTGAAAATTGAAAATTAACCTTGGGAGTGTTGGCTCATTTACAGCTTATATGGTACTTTTATTGAAGACGGAAAATCTCAAAAAAGACTTCCTGTGATTTTTGAGATTTTTACAATGGTGCTTTTCAAAGTGTGCTCTTTTCTCTTCTGTAACTGCATCTCACTGCACTTTCATTTGGTGATGCCCACGCAGATGGCACTACTAGGGTTTCTTAGGGGTTCACAAATTTTTTTTCCAATCTTAAATTTTTATAGAAGCTATGGTGATTTACTTTCTTTGGGTGAAATTCTTAGTGAGCATTAGTCATCATGTCTGTTGAACTTGTGTAGGGTTTTTACTACTTGCATGTCTTTTATCAGACTGCTTCCTTTTTTTTTTTTTCATTTTATCTGAGATTAATAGCAGAGGCCAGTTCCATAAAAATCATGTGAACTTCATTATAATTACCTTTCTAGTAATTTAAAAACCTGGTTTCCAATAATGGTTAGCATTTGGAAAAATAAAAACAGAATTCAGGAGGAGAATTTTTTTTAAATCAGAAACTTCCCATTCAGATATGGAATATGGCTTGTATATAAAAAAATACCTAGTGCGTTAATTAAAACATAACATAGAAGAAAGCAGAAGCTAGATGCAATGCACTTCAAAGCAGCAAAATTAAAAAAAAAAGCGAACCTCCATGCATTTAAGATGCCGTGCAGTGGTAGCTAATAGTGATTATTGTATAATGCATCGTTTCTGGGTTTGTAAAAGGGACTTTCACAAGTGTGTTTGTGTGATGCAGTATAGTAAGCTTCATTTCCATCTCATTTGATATGGTAAGAACTCAATTATAATGTTGTTGAAACAAAGTACTAAATTATGCAAGTGAACAAAGTAAGTTAAAAATAAGATCCTTTGCATATCTGTTTACTACATATTACAGTGTCTAAACTTGCATGTAATTGTAGATCTAATAAAATGTTTGATATGGAAATACTCCCAAAATTTTTTACTTACATAGCGGTGTTGTCGGTATGGAAATTGTATTCTGGTTTTGCATAATTTCTACTGGATGTCCTTTAAGTATTGTTGAATATATATGGTTTTTTAATTAGAACTGTCATTTCTGAACAATATATTCTAAATACTTCATTTGCAGGACTAAGTTCAAATAAGTTTTTATATTCTTCATACGAATTTTTTGTAAGCTTTCTGAAGGAAAATTCTAATTTGATGTATTAAGATTTTGTACTTAGTCTGCTGCTACTCGCATTATTTTTTTCCTAGATCCTTGGAAGACTTCAGACTTTTACCCTAGCAACAGTTGTTTGGCTTTAGCCTAATTTATATAACGTTATAATAGACCTTTCACACTTAAAACATGTCTCTCTCTTTGTCCCTTTTTCCGTTCTTTAGGTAGCGCTGGTGCAGTGGACAGAGAGTGTCGGTCTCACTCTGGTTAGCAGGGATTTGACCTCAATGCAGCTGAAGACCCCTGGTGGACACATTCTGACGTACTATATTCTGCAGATCTTTCCCTTCACTTCTGAGAGCAAACGCATGGGGATCATAGTTAGGGTAATTTGAGGGGTTTTTATTTCTCAAAAGATGTTATTACTGAATGTTTGTTTCTGTAAAATTTAATAGAAAATTGATCCTTCAGGGAATGCATTTCACAAGATTTCCATTTGAATGTAAAGTATACCTTTGACACAGGTACACAAGAAATACTAGACAAGCAACTGTAGAAAAATCAGGCTAACCTGATATTGCAGAGAGCTTTGTTGTAAAGGAAGAAGCCTTCTCTTTCATAGGAATATTTTAATTTCACTACTTCACACTTAGCCTCTGATGCTGCAAGTTGCCTTTAAGCCTTTGTTTTTAATTTTCCATTTGTTTCTTTCATACAAAATATGTTGCCTCTTCAAAGGATAAATTAATGGCTGAAATGTCTTACAGTAGTAGTTAGCAGTAGTATAGATACTATTAGTGCTGCTGCTTTTCCAAACCCAGTATTGATATCTGAACTGGCATATATACACAGCACAACCCACAGGGTCTTAAGATTTATGAGTTATGTGCTTGGTTGTCTCCTAGATGCCCAGTTGGGAGCATAGTAATGGTCATTAAAACCTCAGATGAAAGGAAGCCACAACAACATGCTAAAAGGCAGGTTTAAACCTCTGCGTATGTTAAGCCATACACACTACATACTTCTATGTCTTTTCCCTACCTAAAATCAGACACTGTAGCAGAACAGTGTCAGACAACATTATTAGATGGTTAGATCAGTGCCAAGTCCCAATTAAATAGGTGTCAAACTCATCTCATTTTTTATTTGCCTGTGATGACAAGCCAGGCATGCCATCAGCCTTAGGCAAGGATACTTCAAGCAGCATATGTGCATGCTCAGGTCTGGAGAGACCTTGGCAAGTCTGTGTTTCATTAGGTGAGGTTGGCACTAGGAGTCTGTTTAACAGTGACATGCTCAAAGATACTCTAAGAAGCTTGCAGAGCAGACTAATCCATTCCTTCTGCGACAGACCGTACCTCAGAAGCTCCTGATTTGGATTATATTTGCCTGCGTGTGAATTCTCTGAATATACAATTGGTGTTTCATCATTAAAACATCTGTAACAAGCATTTACACTAAGTTATTCATAAACTTTTAATTACTTGGGTATTTCAAAGATACAGAGCAACCTTGTGCTGTGGGCTAGATAGCATGTGCCACCAAAGAAACAAAGTAGTAGTTAGAGAGGGCATAACAGTGATATTTTAAAACTTAGATGGGCATTTTAGGGATGCTGAGAATCTGTTACATTGACTTCAGTTAGAACTGATCCTCTTGTATGAGAAATACGCATCTCAATGGAATCAGATGTCATTGGAAGTACTAACATCAACTAGTAAAACTTACCCACCTCTTGGTAAGGTACTTCATCTTTTATAAATGATAATCCGTTGTCTACTTCAAAAGACAATTAGGCTATTGGTAGGTAATTGTTTTGAATGTATTCGCAGATTGGTTTTTTTCCCCCCTCTCTTTCTTTTGTAAAATGTTAGGATGAATCTTCAGGAGAAATTACATTCTACATGAAGGGTGCAGATGTTGCAATGTCCACTATTGTACAGTACAATGATTGGTTAGAAGAAGAGGTAAGAAACAAAATCAAAGTTTATAAAAATGTAAATTTTTTAAAAAATAAAAATATCAGGTCTTTTTGGAATAGGTTTAAAGGAGAACCTGAGCCAATGCAGTAATAGATTTTGAAGTTCAGTTACGTATATTCTGAATGGGCTTTAAGGGTTTAGAATTATTTCCAATTCTTGAATAACCTACAGCAAAAGCAAAGCTGGTAGTCATAGCAGAACACGTTCCTACTTAAAACAAGGAAATTTGGTTTTCATTGACTGACCTTTCACATAAAACCTAATTACTTCTGAGAAGTATTTTGCTATAAACCTATTTATACTGAAATGCCCTTGTTTTATCAAATTCTACAGTGAGGCATGATTATGGATTACAAACTTTAATAAGGGTTGTAGCCAAATTGAAATAGTTTTTTGCCACATTTATTAATATAGCTAGGACTGAATTGCAAAACTGATTAATATTTTTCACTGTATGGCTCTAGTAGGTACCAGCAATCATCTTATTTTGACCCTACATACAGACAATATGTTAATACAATGATTACACCATGTATGTTCATAATGGTATTGGCAATATGAATCAATATTTGCTGCAGGGCAGTTTGATTTATTCGGGGACATGAATAAATTAAACTCCCTCAAGACCTAACAAAATGTCATAAAAATTACTTTTGGCGATAATGATACACAATTAATTGTAAAATACTTGTTTAATTTATTTAGCTTTATGAGGTCAAATCAATAAGTGTTTTGCACTGGACAGCCTTGTTTTTCATTAAGACATGGTATTCCATGGCTATTTTTAATGTGTAGCTATTTTTCTGATAAGAGGTACATTCAGTGGAAAAAGAAAATGTAGCTCTGTTATGTGCCTCAAAAATAGCTTTAATTTATTTTAAATCTTCTACCTAAAAGAGATTTTCTTTAGACTAGGGGAGGAAATCTAATTTGCTTACCAATAGCATACCACTTCATTTGGGGGACCTGAAGTATAATTGCTTTTTATTCTGTTTGTGGCTTCTCCAAAATAATCTAAGAGTCTAAAGAAAAGTTATAGTACAGATATCCCCTGTTAGCATACAGTGTAAAACGTGTACATGCGGTTGAATATTTGCATAACTATACTGTGGTTTGGTCCATTTAGTGTGGCAATATGGCACGAGAAGGACTGCGTACGCTGGTTGTTGCCAAAAAATCACTCACTGAAGAACAGTATCAAGATTTTGAGGTATGAAGGGACAGAGTGATCTTGTGCTTCACCATATTAAGTCACTTCAAGGGGAACATTCCTCTTTTTTTATTCTATTAAGGTGGCAAAAAAGATTATGCATATTTAAAATACCGGTGGTTGAGGTATGGCACACCATATAGTAGGGGTTTTGTCATTCGTTAGCGATTGTTCTGCAGTCATACAGTAGTGTTTTGCTTTATGGGACTGGACAGTGTTTTCCCAGAAGCGAGCGTAATGTTAGTTCTGTAGCTTCAGCATGACCTAAAAAATCTACTTGTTCTCAAAGGTAAGGACAGTTCCTGCTTAGATGCTGTGATGCCTAATTTTTAATAGTTCTTCAGAAGACATTCTCTTGAAGTGATTTGTTGGAAAAAAACATGTATAACATTGGGTGTAAAGTAAAATTCACTCTTTTCCTCATGTTCTTCATTAAAGATATTTAAAGACAAACATTTAGCCGAAGGAATCTATATTATAACTGATTGGTAGACTAAATGTATACTTTGAGTCATAGCAAACTCTTAAGTGATTTTGTGTTTGTGCAAACAGAGTCGATATAACCAAGCAAAGTTGAGCATACATGATAGAAACCTGAAGGTTGCTGCTGTTGTAGAGAGTTTGGAGCGAGAAATGGAATTGCTGTGTCTCACTGGAGTAGAAGATCAGCTGCAAGCAGATGTGAGACCAACTCTAGAGATGCTAAGAAATGCTGGAATAAAGGTACTAAATGCATACTGCTGACATAACAGGTTATCATGTATTTTTTTTTTTTAACAAGACATGGATTATATTTGTCTATATTCAGGTTCATTAAGAAATACACCAAGTGCTAAGCACATTCTGGGCATGAGCTAGCAGAAACAAACAAGACGTTGTGTGCAAAGTTCTCTTGTCCACCGTAGGTTTCATTGATCTTAAGCTTACTGCTGTCGGAAACCTACCAATAGATAAATGTGTGTGACTCCCAGTCATTTGTCCCATGACTGTCTACAGTAAACTGTCCTACCTGACACTAAATGAGTTTGGCACAAGATTCGTATGATAACAATCTTTTCAGGCTTGGCACTCACAAGAAGTCTCAGCAAAGATCAAAAGGTGAGTTGTTTGAATTGAATTCAGAACTGCCCTTGGAATTTGTTCAAGTCCTCTTAAAGGGGCAGTGTCAAAAGCTTTGCACAAGGGTTTGTGCTGTGTTTTGTTCATAAGCAGGCTATGCTAGACAGCTATCAATTGCACGTTTAGAAGCAATACCTTTATTTGAGAGAGGATTTGAAGTAAAGGTAGGAACAATGTCTGAGGGGAGTGGGCAAGATTATATACATTTTGCTTAAAGCATAGTATCAAACTCTGCACAGAAAAGATGTGTTGCCTTTGCATTGGTTAAACTGAATCAGATACAATGGGATTTTTTAGCCTGAGAAGGAGGGTAAGTTATTTTGCTTTGCAGCAATGATGGGAAATCTCCCTTTACCTGAGAGAGGAGCGGAAGTGCATGGAGCTCTGCCTTGGGACAAATAATGAGAATTTATGGGTTAGAACTAGTGGGCAGACCAATGTGGACAGCATTATGGTGAGTGTCTGCTACAGACTGCCTGAACAAGAAATAGTAGAAGAGTCTTTCTTCAGGCAACTGAAGGAAGCCGCACGTTTGCATGTGCTGGACCTTGTGCTGGACTCTTAACCACCTCAGTATCTGCTGGAAGGGCAAAACAGGAGGGCACAAGCAAACCAGGAGAATTTTGGAAAGCAATGACACTAATTTCCTGACACAGGTGATTGAGGAGTCAACAAGGAGAGATTTTCTGCTGGTCCTCATACTAACAAGCAAGGAGGAATTGGTCAGGGATGTGAAAGTTGGCTGAGGGGACAGCCTTGGCCACCCACTGTAGTTATGAGAGAGTGAAGTTCATCAGGGTCAGGAGGATCTTATTTATGTCTATAAATATCTGAAGGGAGGGTGTAAACAGGACAGACCCAGGCTCTTTTCAGTGGTGCCCCATGAAAGCACAAGAGGCAACGGATGCAAACTGAAATAAAGGAAGTTACGCTTGAATACAAGAAGAGATTTTTTTTCTGTGAGTGTGTTCAAACATTGGAGTAGGTCTCCCAGAGAGTTTGTGCAGTCCCCATGCTTGGAGATGTTTAAAACTGTCTTGATGTGGTTCTGAGCAACCTGCTGTAGCTGACTCTCCTTTGAGCAGTGGAGTTAGACTAGATAATCTCCAGAGGCCCCTTCCTGTGTCTGCGATTTTGTTATTCTGTTTTTAATTAATCCCTGTTCCCAAAAGGCTTTCAGGTGAATTAGCTAGTAATGCAGTGGTGTGCACAATTAGAAAAGTAGGTGTATGGATTAAAGCCTTATGATTACATCCAATTTCTTTTTAGTGTGGTGTGACTAGTGCAAAATTCTTAACATAGTAGTACTTCGTGTATGGGGTTTTCTCATTTGCTCTTGATACTTCTACATGTGTGCACTTCTGACTGTTAGGTACATCCTGCTACGAATAGTTATAGAACAGTGTGACAATTTTTAGGGTTGGTGGGTTGTTTTGGGATTATTGTTTTTATGGTTAGTTCTAGGATTTCAGAGCATTAAAACTGTTCTGGCTTTAATTACAAACAACATTCTAGTAAACTGGAAACACAATAGTAACTGTAGATAGGTCATAAAATTACAGATTAGTCAGTTACTGATGAGAAAACATGAGTCTTTAGTCCATTCATTGACCCACATGGACACTAATGAAAAGGGTCTCACCTGAGATGTACAGGAAAAAAAGGAGACAGAGGCTTACAGTTTAATAAAATTGCAACTGTTAACTTGGTAACTACCCAGTAATAACTCTTGCAGCTTAAGTCATTCTTCCTGTGTGCTCTGTTCCGTTTGGTCTAGGGCTAACAGCATTTCATCCAGATGTCCTTCAACTTTCTTGGTGTTAAGGGTCAGAGGGAGAGAGAGCTGTCCCACTTTAAAAACGTGTGGATCCTCACCCTTACTCACTAAATTTTAATGCCTTCATCCCACTTCTTCCTGGTCAGTGGTCAGGATCTCGTTGGAACATTGGGACTCTAGCGCTTCCTCCAGGATATGCTCTCTCATTGCTTGGCTGCTGCTTTCTGACGGATTCTCACTAGGGTCACAGACTGTTGTGTCGCATCATTTTTTTGCTGACAAATGTTATCTTTCTTGTAGTTATCTGCATCCTCACTCTTTTGACCAAGGTAGTATCAGGGCCAAAGGAGAAGGCTTTTATGCTTTCCCTGCTGTTCAGCTATGCCAGTGGGTTTCCCCAGAATTTCACCTTGTCTTCATGTAAATTGAGACATTGGCCCGTGTGAGAAGCGAAGGAAATGGAGCTGCCTGAAGTAAAGACAGTTCTTTTCTGCTTTGCGTGTTACTGCACTAAAAATGCTTTTAGTTAAAAATGCACACATTGCTATCTTTTCTCTGGTAATCTAATCCCAAAAGGTACCGGAAAAAGATTGGAGAGAGATGTCATTTACATTTGGAGAACAGACACATTAATGTCCAATGGAGTAAACGTTTACATTATTTTGCAGATATGGATGTTAACAGGAGATAAACTGGAGACTGCAACTTGCATTGCAAAAAGTTCTCACTTAGTGTCTAGGACTCAAGATATTCACATTTTCAGACCTGTAAGTATAGTTCCAACTTTTTTGTTTGTTCATCAAAGGACAGCTAATAGCAATGTTGCTTTATTTGATTAGTAGCTGGCTGCTTGTTGAAAATTGATGGGTTATTGTACTGAGTGTCATAGTAGTGGTCAAGAGAGTAGTACTTAGGTTGTTATTCAAGGATGTAAAATTACAAAGCATTGCTTCTGTTTAAGGATGCTTGTTTCTAGGTTTGTTGATACGCTGCAGAAAGGTTTGTAGCCATGTTGGGGTGACCCAGGTTTAATATGCATTTTACATTCTTCACTTATACAATGGACATAGTACAGTACCTCTGAATAACAATGGGGAGGGATCTATGTTAAAGAGTGTCCAGGAATTTAGGCTATCTGAATGTGGTTCTTGCTTGCTGTAGAATTTTCATTACTAGAACTCCTTAGACTCAAACAGAGTTAATCCTGAATTAAACTGTGAGGCCAATGTCCTCTGTATAGACATAGCTCAAATCAGTATGAGAAAACTTGAATTTTTTTGTATATTGTGATATATATTTGCATTTTATTAATAGAACGTTTAAGGTTGTTGTTAGGTAAACTGAATATCTTTTTCTGTACATTTTGGTTATACTTGCATAACATCGACTCTACTGAAGCCAAACAAAAATAGATTTTCCAGACGTTGATTGATGCTGTGTGATCAGACATAATATGTCTGTGTTTGTTCTAAATTAACCACTTGCACCTACAGAAATAATTATATGAATATAATTTACATGTAAATGTAGTTTCTTCTGAAGCATCAGAATGGCAAATTAGGCCCTGCAGACTACTACTTGCAGTTAAATTATTAATGCTTCTGATAAAACTTCAGATCAATTTTTGTTGACCTTTCAATGTTGTAACACCACAAATTAAGTCTTCCTGAACAAAATCTATTTAGTTGAGTCAGATTTTTATTTTCATTACCTTGACTGGTAATAAGAGATCAGCATAAAACTGTGTAAACTTAGAGTACACAAAGTTTTAAACTAGTTAGAAAATGGATTTATACAGAATTATTTCTGTGGCTGCATTTGTTGCAAAGAAATAAATACTAGATTAATGTGAGAAAATACCAAGCACTCTAACACTTCTATTTTAGTTATAAATTAGTAAATAAAAACTTATTTACTATTTTGGCTTTCCAAAAAGATGCATTTTGTTTTTAATGCTCTTCCTTTTTATTCTTAAAAGTCTCAGCTTCTTAATTTTGTAATGAAATTAACTGATATATTGTTATAGAGGTATTTACAAACTAAAAAACAAACAAAAACCTCAGTTAGGTGAAAGGTAGAACAGAGAGGGCAATTACTGCTCATCAGTGTGTGCCAGGTGCTAACATCTCTTAATCTCCGTGAGATTATAATGGGCCAATGCAATCCTAACAGTTGGCAGACAAGGAGCTTTCTCTTTACATGTTTAATTGTGGGAAAGGAGGAATAAAAATTCCAAATTGTGGCATACGTACGGGTTTTCCTGTTTGCAGGTGCTTTTTAATGTAACTCAAATGTAGAGTTGATGTAGTAGAGCCCATCTGGAGGGAGAAAGGTCTTTGCACTGCCTCTCATTCTGGGTAGTAGTGGACCAAAGAGAAAACTTCATGTTCAGTGTAATTAAGACTTGTATATTTTAAAAGTTATTTAATCCAAGTGCTGATAGAGCCGAAATTAGACATGTAATCAGGGTATCGTGGTTTATTCTGTGCTTGGAACTTTGTCTTGCATGATAGCTCTAAAATACATTGACCTTTTATTGGCGGGGAGGGCGGGGATGGAGGGGTGGAGCAAACAAAACTGCCAGTCTTCTCAAAATATGGTTATAATTTAAATTTTTCATGTTCTCTGTTCTAGCTCAAAGCCTTCCAAAATCTGTTTGGTAACCTTTGACCATTTTTTGGATTTCAGAGCTGGGCCTTTCTGAAACAATAATTATTTCTGATGTAGTTCTTTCGTATTATGCCACTTGATCCTGCTTGCACACTCATGCAAGATCCAAAAGGATTAGTTTGAGTGAGCATATTTATGTGCCTTTTGAAATCAGGTTCTACTCTCCCAAACTGAAGTAACTATTAATATGAACATTTTGCATTATTCTAAGAACACATTTTACTGGTTAATAAATAAATTTTTGGGGGTTTGCGTGGTTGCTTTTTTGGTCTGTTCTTTCTCTATCCCTGCCAAGATGGAAAGACTGAGGTTAGCTTGAACTTCAGATATTTTAATGTCATTAATTCATTAATTTCTTAGCCCTGCTCTACTTTGGTGAAGGAACCAGTTAAGCTGATAATGTAGATTTTCCTTGTTTCAGCATTACTTGTTTGTTCCATAAGGGAAGAACAAGTAATTGTAGTCACATCCCATGGGTATTGGGCTTGCACTGGGATAAAAAACTTCGTTGAAGAACCAAGGCCTTCTGGGTATAAGTTCTCAAAACTTGATTTATTTAGGCAGGTTTTTCTAAAGAATATAACAAAATCTTTGAAGTGAATGTTTTTTATTGAAGGTTACCACTCGAGGAGAGGCTCACTTAGAACTAAATGCCTTTAGGAGGAAGCATGACTGTGCCTTGGTGATATCTGGGGACTCACTTGAGGTAAGAACTTGGTTTCTGTCCAATTACATTTATCTGTATGCTTATGTTAAAAATTAAAGTATCAGTGTCTTCACGCTCTTAAACTTTTTTCCAGTATTTGCCCATACTGAAGTTGTCCTTAGAGATACTTTTGTTTTTCACTGAATGCTGATTAGAGGATATATGTTCTAGATGGGCAAATTCTCTGGTCTCCTGTAGGTAACAGAATGGCATTTGTATGCAGCATGCTTTAGTATTGTCTCTTCTCTTAACCCCAAAGCGTGTTGCCTTTCTAAATGAAACACGGTGTCAATTTAAAATAATAAGGCCACAGTCAGGAGAATGTGGCTTTTTCCTCCCAGATGGATGTTAAGCAAGCAAAACTTCATAAAAGAATTCTTTATACTGTGTTTTTGTGTTAGACTACATGTAGTAGTGTTTAATTGTAAGTAAATGTGAGTGTGTTTTTTCCTCAGGTTTGTCTGAAGTATTATGAGCATGAATTTGTAGAGTTGGCTTGTCAGTGTCCTGCTGTAGTGTGCTGCCGATGTTCTCCCACCCAAAAAGCTCATATTGTGAAACTGTTACAGCACCACACTGGAAAACGCACGTGTGCAATAGGTAACTGTTGGCATGATCTTCATTTGCAGCAGCTAAAATATGTAATAAACTTAAGCAGTAGATGGCACCATTGAGAAATAGTTGAAACAAAACCAGAGCCTTGGTTATCAACAGCCAAGTATTATGTAGCTGTAGCAGAAAATGCCATTCCATGAGAAAGGTGTGGTTATCTTCTTCATTCCACAGGAAGAAGTCTTGATTGCTGAAGTAATTAATCATAATCTATAGATTAATCGTAAGAATTTAAAGGTATATAAGATGTTTCTAAAATACTGTAAGGCCAGGAGAGTAAAACCTCTGCAGAGCTGAATATTGCAGTGATATTTTCCAGGTGATGGAGGAAATGATGTCAGCATGATCCAAGCAGCAGACTGTGGAATTGGAATTGAAGGCAAGGTAATGTTAACAGTTCATTGTCAAATATGTGCCACTTAATAGTATAGTAACGTAGGATTGGAAGCTTTATTCTTAAACAGTAGTGAATTGATCATTTATAATTAAAATATACTGTAAGATGATAAAAATACTCTAGTTTTTGAACCAATATTTTCTTTTCTTCTATGTCCTCTGCTTTATCTTTTTAAATACAAAAAGAAAGAGAAGCAGAAAACACTATAGTTATTTCTTTGTAGTATTTACCTGAAAGAAGCAGAATAGGTGATTAAACTTACTTGTTACAGCCACTGCATCTTAGAATATGCACAAAAAATTGTCCTTTGTGTCTCGTTGCAGGGTTGATTTCTGAAGCAGGAGCAAACTTCACTTTTAAAATTATTTATCGCTCAGAATTTTGAAATTTGAAACACATCTTTTACACCGGGTTTCATATTTGGAATATTTTTGTTTTGTTCTAGGAGGGAAAACAAGCTTCCCTAGCAGCTGACTTTTCTATCACACAGTTTAAACACATAGGTAGGCTGCTGATGGTACATGGTCGAAACAGTTACAAAAGATCAGCTGCACTTGGTCAATTTGTCATGCACCGAGGCCTTATTATTTCAACTATGCAGGTATTTACAACTTTGCTTTCTGAATAGTTAAAAACACTATGTCTGTCTTTGAAAAGTCACAAAATCTTCATCAAGTATTGTTATTTTTTCTTTATTGTAATGTTTTGTATATAGAATTATATTAAACATATGTAACTATCTGCTTTTTGTAGGCTGTATTTTCATCAGTCTTCTATTTTGCATCTGTTCCCTTGTACCAAGGATTCCTAATGGTAGGGTAAGTCAAAACCAACAGTTACAATATCTGGTAATAAATACAGCGAACTAACTTGTTAAAAAACATCATGTAGCTGGTGTCTGCCACATTTTTCACACACTTACCATTAGTATGCTACCAAAACCTGGAATGAGTCTACAAAGAAAAGCCAAACTAGGTTGAATATGCACTCTGTGAAGGGGGAAGCCTCATTACCAGCTCTCTGAAGAGAGGGATCTGCATAGCCTTAGAAGAAGATACCATATAACCTTTTGCATGTACAGGGCGAAAACAATAGAGGAAGTCTCCCAGACCAGTTTCAGCTGTTACACAGATTGCCATACAAGCCTCAGTGAGAATCACAGATTTTTCTGTTAAAAATGGAGCTGAAGCTACTGACTATGAAATTTCCTTTGAGAGTACACTACCCAAGTCTGCCACATAGATTTCCATTCAAGTGAATGTATGCAGGATTAGGAGCACCGTGGTCTTGTTGCGGAAGCTGCTTTAGTAATACAGTTTCCCAAGTCATACAGCTGAGGGTTATGCATATATTTGTGTTTGTGCCTGCTCTTTGTCCCTTCTGTCCTAAGAGCTTCTTTTTATACTCCTTGTAAACAATAACAACTTAAATCAATCGTAACTTAAATCATAGTTTATTCAAGGTCTGATTATACCAGACTCTGCAGAGGCAAGCAGTAGACCTCTCCAAAATGTTTGTAAATAGTTGTGCTAGGTTCTAGGAAGGTACATACTAAAGTATACTATCTGGCATGTGCACACTGAAATCCAAAGCCACTCACAGAACTGTTAGGACTTTTGTTCATCCACCTGCCTATACCATGATGCCCAGAATATAGTGCTTGTTTTTTGCTCAGGTTTCATGCCATCATCTGTGGATGAATTTAAATGTCAGGTCTTTGAACTGGTTGTCCGAAGTGCAAATGCGCAGGGAGTAGGGTAATAGGTGATAAGCTTGGGTGATGTATATAGAAGAAAGAACTGTATTTACTGGTTTTGAATGTATAAAAGCTCTGTAACTTCTCACAACTGGCAGGTCTCAGAAGCACAAGACCAGGTTGCATGTGTAAAGCTGTATTGGTAAACTGCCTCAGTACTGGGTAGAAGAACCAGTTTAATTCTGCTTACATAAAAAGAATAATTGAACTCAGTAGATGAGTTTAAAATCGTATCATAGAAAAGCATCAATTTATGTCCTTTCCTTTCACCTAGGTATGCAACCATATATACTATGTTTCCAGTCTTCTCTCTTGTATTGGATCAGGATGTGAAGCCAGAAATGGCATTACTATATCCAGAACTTTATAAGGATCTCACAAAGGTATGAATGTCCTCAGCGATCAGATATGAACAAATGCTGAAATCTCCAGCGTGCAAAACTGGGAATTCTTACAATCATTTTCTTAAGGTATTCCATGCAAGGCAGATGCACGACTAATGTAATGCAGACTTTTGTACTATGAAAATAATCCATGGTACCAGATGTTCCACTTAGTTTTATTAATACATTTGTTAAGTCAACGATGGTTGACTGAAGTAATTCAAACATGAAGATGTGTTGATGTAAAAGTCGCTTTCAGTCTGGCCCCAGGATCTCTGATCCGGAGTTATTTATGCTTACTTTTTCAAAGCTCCTTTTTCCTTTTTAAGTGGTAGATTAATTTATAGATTTTTTTTTTCCCCTAACCCCCTTAAATTACTACTAACCTTTCCAGAAGCTGACTTTCTATAAATAAAAAATATTGATAACCGATACCTCTTAAATGAATCATAGAGTATCTCTAGTTGGAAGGGACCCATAGGGATCATCAAGTCCAACTCCCTGCTCTTTACAGGATTACCTAAAACTAAACCATTTGACTAAGAGCACCATCCAGACACTCCTTGAACTCTGACAGGCTTTGGTGCCATGACCACTTCCCTGGGGAGCCTGTTCCATCATCTCATCTGTAGATACCACTTTCTGTGTGTTTGCACATACCTGCAAACAATGAAAGTGTATAATTTCTTTACCTGCAAAAGTGAAACATACCTCAAGATTCTGTTTTCGTAAGTTTTTTGAAAAGTACTTCTGGTCCACTTTAAACTGTCAGCTAGAAAAGTTATGATGCAAGGCAGAAGCAGATAGTCTTTTTAGGGATAGTAGATTCTTTGAAGATGTGTGTAAAAGCTCAAAAGCAGACTGTAGTCGAAGAGGGTCCAAACTTTTCAGGGTCTTTGTCTTTTTAATTGTACTAAATTAGCTATGTTAGCCTGGGAGGATTCTTTCTTATCTTCTGGAGATCTTGATTCTTTCTGCTCTTCAGAATCTTTAAAGTTTCTTTGTGAGATTTCAGCCTATGATTAATCTCAAAAAAGCATGGTGTTACACCTGCTAAAGGCAGCAGTCAGCTTGCCTGTGGAAACCTGTTGATGGTTCATGGAAGCATCTTACTTCCAAAGATAGAAGTTAACCTGTACTCAGAAACTGCTCAGGATGGGTAGATGAATACAGGCTAAGTTTTTTGTTTAGACTTAAATGACAGTTCTTGGAGATGCTGAATCACTGGCTTTCCCAGCTTATGTTGCACCTTTATGAATATTAAATAAGTATAACCCAAATATTTCTCTTCAGAAGAAAAAAAAAAAGAGAATGTGGAGAAACTAGAGAGTACAGTTCAGTGCATTGTGTGGGGCAGATGATCAGTGAATGATTATGGATGAGTAGTACAAGTTATTTGTGTGCTACATTTGACTTCACTATTACAAGGTAATCTTATTGTGAGTGTTTATTACAACAATTTATGATCATGCTGCCTTAGTCATGACACTATGAAGCCTACATATTTCTGCGCACCATTTTTCAAATTATGGACTCTAAATGCAAATCTTTACCAATACTATTCAGCTAGTGTTATTGAAACACGTGTTGACGTGGACTATAACTGTAGTCCTAGGAATTGGTTTCTTTTCTGGGATATGCTAGTGATTAAAATGCTTTTTAGATTTTTAAAAGAGTAAGATACATTGGTACAAAGTCATTGACGGGCTTTTGCTCTGGTGCAAGAAGAAGAGAAAATTAACAAGGTTCAGAGAGGCAGGTGTGGCCACATACCCTGGAGGACATGCTGATTCAGTATTACTGTGGCTCCTATGGAGTTATAGCTAGAAAAGCTGATGAAAATTTGAAAGGAAGTACAAGTAAAAGGGCTCCCTGCGTTCATCTGAAAATGATTCACAGCCTGTTGTGCAGTATTCCCTAGAGGCTCAGGAGTGACTTACGCCTTCTAGTTCCATAAAGGTGAACCAAAACTCAAGCTCATTCTTATTTCACAGATCTCGCTAATGGGAGCTATGGTCAAAGGTTGAGGCAGTGTCCAGTACTCAAAGGAAAATGAGTAGGCACTCACAGAAGGAAAAAAATCTAATGTTTCTTTGTGCTTGTATGAGAATTTTTTCCCATATGTTCAGTCTGTCACCAACATTTTAGACTGTATACAGAATTATGAAAATGTCTTCAGCACCTTGCCATGAACTCTATCTATTCAAGAACATGTTTTAGCCTATACTGAGTTAATAGAGTTAATTCATCATTTTCTACAGCAGAGGCACATTTCCTTGTAAAGTGCTGATTGGTCCCTGTTGCAGCGTGATCACTTCTTTTGTGCCAAAATGGCAGCTTTGTTTCCCCTTTTATCCTTTTAAATGTGTATCCTTTCAACTCAGCAATTCTAACATATTTAATCAGTACCTTCACAGAATGCAAGAGTCATATGCACATGTACAGCATTTATTCTTTGGTTTATGCGTATGTTCCAATCTGCAACATTCACAATCACAAGATTTAAAATGTATTTGGTAATATTAATTGCTGAAAACTGATAGTAGTCATATGTTTATTCTATGAATGCAAATAGACAGTTTATCAAACATTTAGAAGTGACTAGTAACTACAGTTTTGCTTGAGGTTTAATATGTAGGTACACAATGCTATTTTTCTTGAAGACTACATTTTACAAAACAGTCATAGAAATATTTTAAATAAAAAAAAAAACAAACAAACTAATTTTACTATATTATCCCTCTGAAAACTAGCCAGAGCATTGCAAGGTAAAGTACCTTTGCTGTTTAAGGCATTAACTGTCTTACCCCCAAATTTAGACTCTGTGCAATTTCTATACAAATTTGCAATGAAGAATCATAAAAACAAGTAGAAGCTTTTTAGCCTATATCACTTCAGAGATTGCTTATTTTACTTGTAAAATGCCTCTCTAGTGATTAACTACTAAAAACATATGAACTGAGTAGATTTTTTTTTTTTTAAAGTTGTGTTTAACTCTCCTCTCACTTGTTTCCCTTAGGGAAGATCTTTGTCATTTAAGACCTTCCTCATCTGGGTTTTAATCAGTATTTACCAAGGTAGGAGAGAGTTAATTTTACTGAACTGAGAATTTTTTGTCTGTTATTAGCAATATTGTTTTTCAGCTGCAGGTTGAATTCCCAAAGCTTAACATTTCATCAGCAGTTATATGTATTGCTTTCTGTTTATCTCGTAAATCGATATTCCTGCAGTGTGCCAGGCCTATTCAAAACATGTGTGGATTGGTATTTTTATTGATGCATGTTGCCTAAAAAGGACATGCTTTTAATTAAATGCTAATCCAGAAAAATTTTAATGAGTCCTTATCACATTGCATATATTTACACAGTAGTTTTCTTTCATGGAATGACAGAAGTACCTGTTGAAGAAATCTGAATTATGTAATCAGTTAAAAGTAATTACTCTTTCAACAATATCTCATTTATTTGTAGCACTTGACAAAATGAGGTTAATTAACAGTTCATCAGATATATTGCACTAAAAGGTATTTAATTTTCTAATAGTTTTATTTCTTTACAGCTTTACTTTGGTTGTTTTATTTCACATGCACAAAGTGCAGTAAATATCATTTCTGTTCTTTTAGAAAGATCAATGTTGTTACCTTATAAGAAAAAATTACTGGGCAAGTTTTCATAATCAGATGTTCAGTGTGCAGTTGTAAAAACTGGTACACTTGAAATTTCATTGCTCGGTGTATTGTTAACTTTATGTGCCTTTCCTAGGTGGTATTCTGATGTATGGAGCCCTGCTGCTTTTTGAATCTGAATTTGTACATGTCGTTGCCATTTCCTTCACTGCCCTAATCTTCACTGAGCTCTTGATGGTTGCACTGACCATACGAACATGGCACTGGTTAATGGTGGTGGCTGAATTCCTCAGTCTTGGCTGCTATGTGGCCTCTCTTGCGTTTCTAAATGAATACTTTGGTGAGTGATAGTAAAAGTATTTTAGCAAAGAACTGTGCTTTATATTTTGAATATTTTTCCTTTTTTTTTTTTTATTAAGAAGAGGTGATGTTATGCTTTGTGAAATACAGCTTTCTCCATAGGAAATGTGACTGAGTTGAAATTAGCCTTCATTAATGTTGCGTTAAAATATTCTCTTATCCTTTTCTCCTACAGTTTGACAATCTTTATTCCTGTTAGTATGTTTTATTCTAGATTATAAACTTGACTCAAACCACGCAAGCTTTTCCCATCCTTGATCTAATCTTGACAGTCCCAACTGCATTCCTCAAATTGGCTTTGAGATGTGCACTATTGAAATTGATATGATTTTAAAAAATCAGGGTCTTTCACTGAGTTGGTGAATTACTTTGTATGCCAGACCAAGTGGTCCTCATTAGATCTAACCCACAAGCTTAAAAGAGCTGAAGTATTGCTCGAGTGTGAGGCAGAACTCTGTTAGGATAGATATTAAGAATCATTGTTACATAATTATATTAAGCTTATATTAAGCTTGCTTTGCTTTAAATTGCAGTATGCCATACTATATCTTAAGGTTCCGATAGGTCATAGTTCACAACATGAAAAAACATATTTTAACTGCAAATCTTAGCAGTCAAGGATCTGAGCATCAAAATAATACATATTTATTTTTATATCAAATTATCCTTCAGTAAAAACAACCATCTCAGTCTTATTGTGATTTTACAAATGTAACTTTTTACAGAAATATATGTAGAACAATTTTGATTATACCTCACAAGGGGTAGAATCCAGCTCCTTCTCTCTCTGTTTTCCAGGAGCTGATGAGTAAGGAGTTGCCCTTCTTCAGTTGTCACTTCTCATAGCAGAATTAAATGTTATATGGTAGTTTCTAGGAGTTTCGTAGTTCTGCTTTCACTCTCTCGTGTCCCGAGTGTTCAACACTAGGGTAGTGTATTTACATTACATAATTATTTCTTTTAATCAGTAAATGCTCCACTGCCTGTCCCAGGTGTTCTGTTACTTCCCAGATCTCCCAGGGGTCAAATTTTAATGAAGAAATAAACCCTGCTGGGCTTGGCACTTGTACATTATTTCAGGTTTGCCAGAGTACCTTTTTCCTTTCTCTGACGCTGATGCACAGGCTGTTTAATAGAGATTTTGGGGTTGATTCCTGAATCTCCACAGCCAGATCACAAATGAAAGGAACAAGCAAGAACAGATGCAGGTACTGGCTCTTTAGTCCAAACTTACAAGAACTCAGTAAAGCAGAACTTGCTGCTTCACCTTTGTAAGTCTTTAGTATTGATGACAGACAGTCCTTCCATCCATTGTAGGTGGTGTTCAGTGAGAAGCACCTTTAGGTGTTGTTCACAGATGTGTAAAAACTGCAGGGACTTAGAAACTGTTTCACAAACGAACATGCAATGATGCTACTTATAAGCAAGAGTCAGTTCTCACCAAGAACTGATAACATAAGTATGACAGGGCATAGAAGGACAAAAATATTTTATACTGCTCTACAGTTCTGACTTGTGGAAGTAAATCAGGTTTTTAGGTTTCCAAATTAATTGCACACAATGACCTTATTGGGCATGTCACTATGATATGTTACATAGGCTTTTAGTATGTCTAAGCAGGCTTAGCCTAAAACTGTAAAGCAAGTTTACACATTGAAATCTAATATACAAAGTATTCTTAAGGAATGAAGTTGGATCAGTAAAGCATTTCTGTACTGCATTTTCTGAAGTGGATTGTCGTTCACATTAAAACAGTTCTGGTCAAGTTGTTTGTGCAGTAAATTATACCCTAAAGTCAAATGTAAGAAAACTGTCTACCTACTTACAATCTTAAAACATGACCCAATATAAAATGTCTATATTTTCTAAATGTTTTGGTTTGATTGCTGTTTAAAATATTCTGATTGTCATGTGAAAGGCAAAAAAAATTCTAATTAATGCTACTAACATCTTTTTAGTTTCCTTTCTAACCTGTTTTTTTCGGTTTTTTTCACATAACTCTATTATTTTCTGTAAATCTATCCTTTCATTTTCATTCTCCCTCTTTGTGAAACAGGTATAGGCAGAGTGTCTTTTGGAGCTTTCTTAGGTAGGTGAAGTTTAACTTTACTTGAAGTTTTTTTTTTAAAGTCTTTAAAAATGCATTAGAGAGTAGTAAATTTGTACACATTTATAAATAATGGAAAAAAAGAAAAAAAAAAAAAACTCATTCTTCAGGTTACCTGGGTTCTGGGATCATTCCATGATCATTAAGTATGACCTGACCATTGCAAATATAGTAAAAAAATTTCAGTAGTGAGTGTAGGGTGTCACCATTCATGTTAATGTTTGTCACAAAAAATAGCTTTTCACTATAGCTTGTGGCAATATCACTGCATTGTTTTCCCTTTAAATTTTTGGCCTCTATTCAATCTCTAAGATTAAGAATCTAATCTCTAAGATTAAGAATCATTCAGTCTAGTTGTTGTGACTGTTTCAGAGAAAAATAATCTGAATATATGGAATAAAGGATCCAAAAGGGTAGCAGAATTTCTGGCTGGGAACTTGTATTATAGTGGGTAAGAATCATTCTTGCTAGTAGAAAAATAGGCTGGCTTAACTTTTTATTATGACACAGCTCACTTTGCTTTTAAACTGAGATTCTGTTTTCCCCTAAAATTATCTTGTGCCGCAAAACAGTGTAAGGACCATAAAGGAACTCTGAAGTTCCTATCTAAAGAAAATAGTTGGCAAAAACAAAATGTTGAGGTTAACTTTCTCTTTCTGTTGTTTTGTTGCCCTTTTTTTTTCTAATTTTGTGCATGGTCTTGTTTGCATAAGCAAACAATTAAGAGTGTTTTATTGACTTTGCAGTATGGAAGTTCCAGTTCCCATGTTAATCAACTCCCATAACTTTTTTCCTTTTTTATTTCTGTAGATGTTGCCTTTATCACAACTGTGACCTTCCTGTGGAAAGTGTCAGCAATCACTGTTGTAAGCTGTCTTCCACTTTACATTCTCAAGTACTTGAAGCGCAAATTTTCTCCTCCAAGTTACTCCAAGCTTACCTCATAAAAGTAATTATATTCCTATGGTTTTTCACTCACACCGGTCTGCCAATTGCACATTCACTGTGCTTTAGTGTCTATGGATTTATGTTGGACTGAAATAAGTAAAAAAATCAAAAGTGATCGAGTGAATAGAGCACAAAAAGAGGAGGAAACATCTGACAGGTACAATAACACAGAAGTACTCTAACAAGACTATCAGAGAAAAACTAAATTTTCTTCATGATGATTTTTACTTTCAGTTGCTGTGATTATAAAATAAAACTGAATTATCTTTGATTTGACAGTGCTTCTGAATGGTTTCATTGCTACTGTAACTGTTCTGATCTTCTGCAAGTTGAATTGAAAGTTTCATTATTTATTACATAACTTCCCTTCTTTAATTATTACATAAATTCCTAATTCAAGTCCTTTCCTTTAATGTTTATATATGGAAAAGTTCATTCATCCATACTTACTATAACAAACCGAATACCTGTAAATGCCCGTGTCTGTATTAGCAGCTAACTACTACTCCTCATCAGACATTGAGTAATATGCACTATTTGAATTATGTACAGATGTCTGCATAGCACAGTATTATTTTAGGAGCTGTTGTCCTATTCTGTACTCTCCATTTCTGGCACCAATAAATATTACAGATCTGTGATGTTGACAGCAGTTCTTTAAATGCACATTACAGCCAGGTTGCACAAAAGCTGTTCAAAAATTAAATGATAAATTCTGTACATAATTCCACTGCACCTGTTGATCTGTACAGATATCAAAGACATGGCTGCTCAGTAAATATGTTTTAAAATTCTTATTAATTTTGTATTTGTAAAACTGCAAATAGTGTCAAAGTACATTTCTATATACGAGAAGTCAAGTAAACCTTGTATTAGCTAGTATGTTTAAATTGCCTTGTAATCTGTTTACTTAGGTTACTCAGGTAAAAGAAAATAGGACAAACACATGAACATTACGGTAGGAAAATCTATCATCTTCCAAGTTGTAAATGTTATGTTTTTATAACTTAGTTTGGGTGCAACCTTGATTTAAAAAAAAAAAAAAAATCAAAACATTTTTGCTTGATGTAAACTGTCAAAGTTGAGTATCTCAGCTGAGTTATGACACTTTACAGTGGTTGAAGATTTGTTCCAGATACTCATATATTCTGATACAATCTGAAGGGTCCAAATCTTGCATGCTGTGCTGGAAGGTAGGATATATTATTTTAGTTTTCCATTGTGATATAACTTTTCTTTCTCAAGAAGTACGTATAACGAATTTGGTTATAGGTAATAGTCTAGTAATAGTCTATTATGTGTAATAGTCTATTCTTCCCACTATTAATAAACTATTAATAGTCTATTAATAGTGGAAAGAAACACCATAATTGTCCATGTTTTATTTAGTAAATATTTATGTGTGTGTTTTTTAAAAACAGTTAATATGGATGTCATTTTTATGTTTGACTGTATGCCTTTGCAACATAATTCCTTGTTTAGTCTCTTGTAACTTTGCCCTTACGCCGTTATTACATTGGATGAGTAATATTTAAGTGATAAATATAACTACTTCCTGGGAGAGCAGAGGAAACTGCTGCAGAGCTATTTGGACTCCACTCCATTAATTTTTATTTTGAAAGTTTTTCTTACTACCTATTTATCTGCTTGTTTTGGGTTTTTGTTGGGTTTTTTTATTATTTTCATTCCTCACTATAAAAGCAATAAAGCCTGATTTCTACCAAATATTATTAATGGCATATGTATTAAGTGAACTACTGAAGTAGTGCTTCTTTTAGTTACACAACATTGCAGATTAGTTTGCTCTGTCCTTCTGTAAACTTACTTCTGTAAAAACCCCACAAGATGTCACTGTTCTTGCATACTAGCAAAAGCCTTTCTTCGTTTTATGTGGTTTTAGCAAGATACTCTTGATTTATATTTTTAGTTTAGTCTTGTGATATTTTTGTTGCTGATTTGCTTTAATTTTCTATTTTTCCCCAATAAGTGGTAATCACTTTGAATCAATTAAGTCACGAGTATGCAGTTGTTCTGAAACATTGATGGTGTTATCTTCAGACCTTTTTGTCTTCTACATTGTGAGCTTGCAGCCATATGCATAAGATTCGGTAGATAAGCAGAAGCTTAGAGTTGGTCATCCTTCATCTATACATCACATCTTTGACATTAGGCAGAAAGCAGTATGAAAGTGGTAGTGTTACTGTAATACAGCAGTATGAGATACAGTCATATCCATGTGTACAGAATTTATAGTGTACATATATTAATCTTCAGCATTAAGACTGTGAGGTTCATGTGATAGCAAATGTATAGATCCTACACACAGATATAAGCCTTTCAAAAGTAGAGGCAATTCTCTAGCGTGCCTGCTTTCTTGGCGTGTTTTCAATGTACAGCTAAGGTCTAGTTTCAGCTAGCGCTTTATTTTGAAGACTGCAGAAGTCTGACTGAGGTGACTTACCTTGCTTTTGAGGTTCAGGCACTGCGAAACTATGTACACCAGGAAAGTCTGCTTTCTGTTCATTCATGTCACTCAGCCACAGCCCTGTGAAGGGGCAGCGTGACCACAGTGGTTTACAGGTAACAATATCAATACAGAATTTAAGTACTGTAATATGACATCGCTCAGTAGAAAGCGTTAATGTATTGTGGATTTCAGTACGAAGTAAGCTAAGTACCATCACAGTCCCTGGCTCTTAAAACAGACCAGAGCGGTAACATGTCTGGTGTGCAGGTGAATAAATCATTTTGTGAGAATCTCATTTGGTTGTCATTGCACATCCCTGTATGTCAGGAGTAAGTCTGGAGCACCACATCAGCTTACATAAACACAGATTTAGGCCTTGGATCTGCAAGTTACCTCCAGAAGGAGCTTAGTTTTATTTGGTATTAAATAAATGTTTACTTTTGTGAGCTGCTATGTCAGATATGTATTTCTGAAATGGTAATCATGTCTCTTTGAAAACATATTTGGAAAACAATTTCAGAATTGGGATAGGATGGAGGAGCAAGATGTGAACAGGAAATACATCTTCACCAAAGTAACATACATCACAATACTGGCCTATCTGGACCATGTTAAATAAGCATATGAGCTAAATATCTGCTAGATTTCCTATGTAGTGTGGTGGAAGAACACAGGGAAAAGGAAAGGTCCTGCAAAAAAGGAGTACTGGTAATTGTTACGCTAGTTTCTTCTGCTATTCTAAACTTATGTGTTCATGTAACTGCTGGAAAATATTTTACTACACGAGGTACTAGTTTGCAAATGGAAGCCCAAATTAAATCCTTGCATACTTAACATTAAAACTGTAGCACTCTTCCATGAATGCGAATGTTTACAACAGTGTTTTTATGTTCAAACTGAGCTTGCTGACACATACCGTCATAATTCAGCTGTGTGGTATCTCCTGTTTTCTTCCTAAAATTTCTGAGTTGGTTGCCTGAAAACATGCCACTGCTTTTGTACATACAAAGGAAGTGTGTATTACCTTGACGAGCAGCATCCACTTGAGCCAACCTGTATTATACATGTCCTCCTACCCGGTGTCCCCAAGAGAGAGTGTGAGCCTAAACATTTTTCAGTCTCCTTTTAAAACATGTCTGCAAGAGGGAACTCTGCAGTCAGGAACCTTTTCAGACTGGACACCAGTTCTGCAGGTATTTAAGCAAGAATTTTAATAGTCATGTGTGTAGTTAATCAGCTGTTAGTCATGGAAGTCAACTTCTGTAGACAAAGAGGAGATGATTTCCCTATATACTGCTCTTACTTATGCCCATTTGTGCATGTTGGAGAGTAGGCCTAAGCAGTATAGTCCCCATACTCCTCTGCAACCTTATTGATGTCTCAAGGCATTCAGGTTACTTTGAGGAAGAACCAGCCTCAGATCTGCTGATGAGCTAGGCAGTGTGTTCCTGGGATCATCCTCCGTCCCTACACCACTGTGCACCTCTGCCTTGCTCATATAGGGTACACTGGAGGGTTCCTTCATCGCTGGAGGTTGGGGCTGTTCGTGCCTGATGCACCTTTGTTTCTGTATTTACCACATGAGTGATGGTGAGTCAGGCCTGGGGAAGGGCTTACTGTTTAAATGACTGTATAGACTTCCTTAGAGGCTTTGGAGATGTGCTGTTAACAAAGATATGCCGGCGTGACCTCTTTTCCCGCGTTTGCAGAGCTCTCTATCCCGGGGCTTTACACTGGCAAGATAACTTGAAAGACTCCTGCATCTGTTTCACACTTGCATCCCTTCACATGTCCCAAATTATTAATGCGGTTCCAACAGCCCCTGCAGGGTGAAGAAATGTAGTGCGGAGTATGTGGAAAGGGACAGTAGAGTCTGGGTGGACAGTCCTTAAAAAGTGATCGCCACAGGAAGAGAGGTGGCTGTTCTGCTCTCACTGCTGGTGCAGAAGCTATTCTTGTAGGTCCTGCTTACTTTGACAGCCGTTTGAATTTTAGCTTCCATGGAGTTTCTCCTTATTTTTGCTGGCTAGAAAGGAAAGAATTGGGCCAGCAGTCTCTTAGAATCATAGAATCATTAAGGTTGGA
>NW_010518307.1:0-757 GCF_000687285.1 Phaethon lepturus | reverse complement strand
CGAGAATTGCATATGGATACTCATGGCTATCGCTGTTGACACATGTCCTCTTGTGTTTTCAACACTATTCTTAGCTGAAATCAGCTGAATATGAGTGGTGGATCAGCTGTTTCTGCTGTATCTGTGATGGAGCTTCATGCCCACAAGAAAGCCTTGTGTAGGCTTGTGTCTTGTTGCTTTTTTTTTAGTTGGTTGCTTCATTTGTACTTGTTAGCCAAGTACACAGGAGTTAAAACACTTTGTAGATGTGTGTAACTATTTAGGGGCATTGAACCTAGCACTTTGTTCCACAGGAAGGTACGAATGGGTCTGCAGTGCTGCGTTGGGTCACAGTAGAATTTCCAAAGGGATGAACTTGGCCACGCTGAGACTTTTAGTTTCCAGTAATTTCAGTCAGAAATGGCACTGCAGCAGAAGAGCAGTCAAGAGCAGCTGTTTTGGGTCATGTTGTTAAATAAGCCGTTCTGCATGCAGCAGCTGGTGACAGGTAGGCTGTTACAGCTGAAGCAGGCTGGCTGCTCAGCAATGTAGACAACAAGTTTCTGTTTGCTAATACTGTGCATATGTATGTATGCATGCCTGTACATGGCATTGAAAAAATCTGTGTGCAAATAAATGCAAATTAACTTAAAGCTAGTTGGCTCAGGTATCGGTGGCAGTGTGGACCTCAGCCTTGGCTAGCTGTTCAAGAATCAATGCACTGTGTTACTGAAATATATCTGAAGACCTGAGCTGATAGAGCACTGAAGGCTTTCCT
>NW_010518306.1:83852-125592 GCF_000687285.1 Phaethon lepturus | reverse complement strand
ATAATAATATAATTATTATAATTAAACCATTTGGAAAATGTCACTCAAAGCCCAAATCAATTTCAATTTGATACCAATATATACCTCCTCATTTTAGCAGGAGCTGGACCAGGTCTGTAAGTTGATTGAGTAGCTGCACACTACCAGTTAAATATAGAGCTGCTGCTGTGAGATTTAACCACCCTTGTCTCACACGGCAACTCAGACTAGTTATTTAAGACTGCATTACCACCTAATGCAAGTCCATATCCTTAAGGCCACATCCTCAGGGGCATATAGAAACTTTTTTTAAAGTTAATTTAAAAAGTTACAATAATTTTTCATGTTCAAAACTGTGTTGTAAAAAATGTACTGACAGTAAACTAATAGACCCGAATTACTAAGTCCTGCAACAATATTCACATTTTGCAGATCTGCCATTTCCAACATGAAACCGTTAAAAAAAAAAAAAAAGTAAGAGATTTGTTTCAATGAAGGTATCAATGAATTATGTTAATACATAATCCGATGTCCTTACTGGGAAATGTATATGATGAGATCCCTCCACCTTCTTGGATGTCATTAATCTCTACATTAAAAAAATTCCCATGTCTGCAAATAGCTTGTAAAGTATTTTTCATCAGCCAATTCCGTCTAGATCTTCAGACCCCTCCTGTGTTGCTAACATAATGTGCTAACATTAACGCATTACGAATGTTTATAACATCATAGCAACAATATATGAAATACGGCATCTGAAATGGAAAATATGCACCAGAAAAAAGATGCCAAGTTGAACAGTGACATCTACTTCCTAAGCAAAAAACACATAATCCAGATAGACAAAAACATATGGAGAAAGACTTATGTTGTGAAAATACACTATACCACCAATTCAGGGGGGGGAAAAAATCTACTACAAAATAAATCAAATTAAAAAAAAAATATAATCTTGTGCTTCATGAAAACGAGAAGTACTCAGTTACTATACAGTGATAAAAGGCCACGTAACAGAAGGCGAGGAAATGGTCCCTATGCTATATTATCTCAACAAGATAGCTATCTGAAAAGTAATCACGCCGTCTATTACCACCCAAATACTAACTACAGATATTTATGCAACAGCCCTAACGTATTTTTCAAAACCAACTAAGCAAATTTCAATTTCCTGTCTCTCCCAGAAGCCTCAGCTTCTACTGAGAAAAACAGCCCAATAACATCCTGTCTTAAAGCATGTGTCTACATCCAGTAAGCAGCCAGATCTAGTCACAAATAATTGATGATCTGAAGAGCAAAATTTTACCTCCAACAGTAGGCAGCATCCAAACACGTATCAAAATGCACAAACATACTGACTTAATCAAGGAAAAAAAAAATCCTGAAGTGAATAATCAACAAAAGCATTATAAAAACAAACATGAAGAAGCATCATAAACCTTCTTTCTTGGAAAGAAAAAAAAAAATCATCTAGCGGTTTCTAAGGCCGAACTACCACATGCAGTAAGAGCTATAAGGATCCTAAACCACAAAGACTAAGTCCAACACTCACTATATTAGAGAGTAGAAATACCTCAAGGAAGATCCCACCATCTCTTATCTTAGGACTCAAAGAAAACATGGATTCTCACTCATGACATTAACCCGTAAAACCCTGCAGAGCCTAGCCCATCAGTCATCTGCCTCAGGATGCAGCCTGCCAGATTCATCAGCAAAAAAGACCTGGCACAAAATTCACATTCAATCCTACTAGTCTCAAAATCAGCAAAAACTGATTTCTGTGAAATCATTGCATTCTAGAAATCCACAGATAAATAATCTTCATATAATTATTTCAAACATGAATAGAATCTATACTGTACTTCCAGTCCCTCAGCCATCAACGCAATTGCTTTGAGAAAAATACTTAAAATTTTCTTCCTGCCATCATGATGATTCCTCACAAACAAGGATGCTCCTTGAAGAAAACCACCTATTTTCAAGCAAGTCATCAAAGTAATAGCTGTACATCCATCATGCTGCAACATGAAAATTCAGCTCTCCCTAGCAACGTGCTCCTGGCTGTCATACAGAGCCAGATACAGCAACTTCTGTGAAAGAGCATTAATTACTGATTAAGCTATTACTGATTTTGTAATTACCTTGTATTGCAAAAGCTTTGAAAGAAAAATGTCATCAATCTTGCTACCTGGTTTTGCACAAACCAATTCATACAAATGGAAGCAGAGCATGGAATGCAAACCGCTCCCTAATTTCTGGGTTTGTAGACAATCTGATCTGCACGTATAACCACTAGATCTACTACTCACAAACGTTTAGTAATATCACCACAAAGATTATAATTCCTGAGCTAAAGATAGAGAAAAGCATTTTGCAATACTTGCAGCCATGATGCTGTCCTCCTACACTCAAAGACATTTTCTACAAAATAATAAGTCATAGTTTGAAATAATTACTCAACATAATACTCCCGAGATCATCTCTCAAGGTCTGTGGCAAATTCTACCTGATAACTTTGATGCAAAGCATTATTGAAGCCTTTCGTCTCTAAATCATTTCAAATTTTATTGTGTGGGTTGATATATGATTTATTTCCACACTCCCCCTGCCTTTTCAGCCAAATTTAAACGCTATGGTGCACAGTACCTTTTTTCAGGTGTAGTCCTCAATTTTTAGACAAATTGTTTCAGACAAAAGATCATTTTTCCATCTGAGTCTGTCCAACTATAAATTGCTAAGAATTTTCACTTGATTGTTTTCTATTAGTTACGTTTGTGCACCATCTTTCTTATTGCTTTAGGAACTGGTATTAGGCTCTAATATCTCAGTCGCTTATAGATTCAGCAGAGTGTGGATAAAGAACCTGAAAAATGGAAAAAAAAAAAAAGTGTGATACCCCCCTTGAGAAAAAGAGAAATTGAAGAGGTCATGACTTACAGGTCCATTAGTACAACATTCATGTTTTAAAAAAGTAATGAAAAGACTAATCAGACTACCTCTCTTGGGGACAGAGTTTTATTTGGTATATATATCATTCATTAACTGAACAGTGAGCTAGACATATACTCATTAGATATTCTGGTGACATCAAATCAGAACTCTGTCATAGAAGATGGGATTTATCTAAATGTATCCTGTCAAACTGGAAAAAATAGAATGACTTTCACTAAAGACAAGTATAAGATGCTAAATACAAAAAGGAATAATCAACAAAACAAATATAGAACAGTAGGTATGAATGACTCAAGACGATATCACCACTGAATGTGTCATGTTCTTGTAGAAAAGAATACTGTGGGTACAGACTACAAAAATCCATTTGCCCTGCTCAGCATGAGTGCAATGTCCAGCTGGACTTCAGTGTCCATTTTAGGGCACTTCAAATAGACAGAGACCAAAGAAAACAAGTTGAGATGAGACTAACATGAAGCATTAATGTTGTGCAAACATGTACTGAGAGGCAAGACTGGGGAAAAAAAAAAATCTGCATATGTTAATCTAAAAAAGAACAATGCTGTGAGTGACACAGGATAATAATATCAAAATATGCAAAATATTGCTTTAAAGGAAGAGGTTTTAA
Source organism: Phaethon lepturus (assembly GCF_000687285.1). Taxonomy (NCBI): domain Eukaryota; kingdom Metazoa; phylum Chordata; class Aves; order Phaethontiformes; family Phaethontidae; genus Phaethon; species Phaethon lepturus. Next base: position 122,036 of record NW_010518306.1, on the reverse strand, counting down.
AAAAAAAAAAATCTACTTTCCAAGCCTCCGGGAGATAGCATGATAACTAATTGGCTTAAATTTCAGCAAGGAAGAGTCAAAATATATAGGAAAACATTCTCTGGTACTAAGGCTAATAGACTAGAATAGAGCAAAGCAGCAGAAATACATAGAGTTTGAACTGCTGCAGGTTTCTAAAAAAAAAATTAGATAAGCATTGTGAAAGAATAACACGCGTAAAATTGAACTTCCTTTGGAGTCAAAGAATATGTAACATCCTTTCGATTTTCCATAGCCTCCTAAGAAAATAGCTTTTGCCAGAACTGAACCAGTGCTGATGGGATTGCCACATATAAAAATTTTTGAACTCAGTAAATACCAAGAAACTTTTCTTATTTATGTATTTAAAAGGAAAATCCGTAAGAGTATTTTCAGACTTTTCATTTCATCACCTATCAGTCTGCTTGTATTGTGGGCACTGTTAATTTCGTCTTCATCCTTTCTAAGAAAAGCAAAGGCTTTCCGAAAAAATAAACTAAGTCTAGAGAAAAATAACCTATTTTTTGCTAACAAAATTATCAAAGAATAATATACATGCCGCAGTAGACCAATGAGATTAAATGTATCAAAAAGAAAAACATCATAAAATAAACAAAAATATAGCTAAAAGGAGGTTCAGTTCACAGCTTTCTACTCATTCATTGCGTCATTTCTGACACAGTCCGGGGAAACTTTTTAGAGACCATTTTCCCATCTTTGATAGTTATTTTCTCAAAACAATATGCTTAAAAATAGTATATATTAAACGTGTTATAACCAGTAAGCCTCCTCTTCCAGACTCTATTCAGTTGTTATGCAATGTGCTGAAGGCAGCCTGCAGCTTACCGAATTTATGTCTAATAAAGTCATTGGTTGAGAGATCTCTGAAGAAAAAAAAAAAACAAACCCAAAAACCAACAAACCCCCCAAAACAAACTACCAAATCTCTACTATTTTGCATTACGTTTATATTTATAACTGATGGTTTATAATAGGTTTTTTTGTTGTTGTCATTTTCCTAAGCAGCATTGCTAAATTTCCCAAGGGAGTTCACAGAAGATCCAGATGCTGAGGAAACACATTGGATGAATAAACACACCGGGCTCGAGATCCTGTCTGAAAGCAAGAAGAGTTGTAGCATTCTCTCAGGGAAGTTGATAAGACAGGCCCAGAGGAAACTGGCCTCAGTTTTCTCTTATCATCTCCTTTTAACATTGAGCTACAGAAGTTACATTTAGGATCACAGGGCAATGCAAAAGCACCAACAGCGATAAAAGCATTCTTTTTTCTGCTAAAGAAATCGATGTATAAAAAAGTCCAAGGACAACAACGTTGCTTTTCTGCAAAGCTTTCTGCAAGGAAAAAAGGTATTTTATGGTACTTTGAACATAATGAAGAATCCTTTAAAATGCGGTAAATGGACACATTTTTCAAACGGGCAAGTTCAGCCGAATTCTGCAGTTGATAACAATTTTATTATGAGTAGGAACAACTCATAGATGAAGTGAATGTACATTTATGAAACGGCTGGATTTGGAACAAGCCTGACCGCCAACTGTGTACAAATAGGTAGCAGAATTGCATTGGAAAACCTGAAACTTTGCGTCTTCATACATGTGCAAGCACACACAGCACTTCTGTAAAAGGTTATCAAAGATTTAAAATTATGTAGTCAAGTATTTCAAGCCCAGACAACAAGGTCATTTATATTTTAATGCTTAACACAAGTTCTCTGCTAAGTCAGGTCTTGGGTGGTTTTGTGGTGATTTGTTTGTTTGTTTGTTTTTCTTGAATAATTTCCCCCTTTTCTCTATAGGGAATGCAGAATCTCATTGTCTGCGTCACGGAAATAAATGCTTTGCAACTCCAGGAAATAGGTTTGCTGTAGCATGTAATTAACTACTGCTAATGAGGAAGGAGACACATACAATGACATCAATTTTACTTTAGAGGGAGGAATGCTATAAATATTTACCACATCCAGTCAAGTATGATGTGAAGACAATTTCACATAATTTTGCTTTCCTTTGACTCTATTTACTGTGTGCAATGCATGGTTTAAAATTATTTTCACGCATCCAAATAATGAATTAATCGGTGTAGCACTATGTTTTTCAAAGAATTTGGAAAACAGTTTTGACTATAAATGTCAGATATTTAAGTACATAAATATGTACTTATATATAAAAGCAATTCAGGTGTTTCCCAGACAGAAATACTTCCTTGAAAGAAAAAAAAAAACAAAAAAAAAAAACCACATTATTTTTAAACCTACCTTTTCTTTCATATATAGGTCGGTGTAAGTTGTTGCAAGACAAGCCTGAATTTGTTGATATGATACTGCTTAGTCTTTTAGAGGTATTGAGCTCAGTACCTAAAACACTATTTAGGAGCATAAGAGAGAACTAGAAGTAAATTCGATGTTGCTCGTGGAGTGTGATATTGCATTTCAGAGAAACCCGTGGGCTCAAGAGCACCAGCACGGAAACAAGCCCTGTCCCCGCGGGGAGCAGCAGAGGTTGCCGAGCATTGGGAGCAAGGCTCCCCTCTTCCCTCCCTCCTTCCTCCCTCTTCCCTACGCTGGTCCGCTCTCCCAGGCTCCCCCACTAGCCTCCCCGCCTGCCTTCTCCTTTCCCTCTCTGAGCACTTTCATCTTTGCTGCTCCTGATGCCCCTTGTCTCCCAGCCCCGCATTTGTCTTCTCAGACATCCTCTAGCTCAATGCCCGGGCACCTGGTGGCTTTAAACATGTGAGGGGGTCTAAGGACACCGCAGGGCCACAGTTAATTAGTGTAAATACCCACCCCGGCAGCTACGCTTCAGTAACGGGCCACATCCATGTACCCAACTGCGGCAAACGTGGTTTGCTCTTCAGAGGAAGATGCATAATTATAAAGCACCTCGCTCACGGTAAGACCACGAAGACCAACGAACACTTACTAGAAATTACCTAATGTGTTGTAAGGCAGGTGATACTTATTTGCTTGTTTAAATTTAAATTGTACTATGGAGGTAAGGCAAGGTAGGCTAGGCTTAGTTAACTGTTGCTCACATTTGAACTTTTTTTCTTTATTTTCTTTCTTTATTTTCTTTCTTTCTTTATTTTATTTATTTTGTCTCAAAATTTAAACGACAGAAGGGAAAACAGATTAAGCAGTAGATGAAATTCATAATTCCAAGACTCTGAAGAAGAATCTTTAGAAAATCATCACAAAAAGTAAGCAAAGATACTCAAGCCAAAACAGTTAGCCATTGTCACCTTGTGCATTTAAAGGAACAGCGATTTCAAAAATACAAGATGCTTGTACGAACTGATAGTTAAAGTTATTGCTGGATTCATTTTTCTTCATCTCATATTCCTACCAGATACACACAGGTTTGTGTTTCATGAAGAAAAAACCGAATTATTTTTAGTTCTTTTCTAATTCAATAGAACGTGACTTCTAGGACACTATAGCCAAATGATGGAAGACAGTTAACGAAGGAGGAGTAATTTGAAAACGAGTGGTTATGAATGCCTGAAACAAACATAGAACTCAATTTAGCACAGCATTTAAACTTCAGACTGCTTCACTGAATCGGGGTTTTAGGACCATAATTAAATCGCTGCGATTAGGAGTGGACTCATTCAGAACTAGCAAGTATCCACTTACACAGACAGCTATAAAATTAAGAAGGGAAAATATTTATTGATCATTCTTTATTTTTCTCATTCTCATACAAAGAAGATTTCAACTTTTTTCAACTCTTTAAGGATACTACGCTGCATGGTTTAAGGGACTGAACTCTGACAAAGAGACAGGAGCTCAGATTCTAATCTCGGCAGAGACACTGACGACCTCTATAGCCTTGAGCGCATTACTTCTGTGTCTCACTGCTTATCTGTCTGATGGCATTATATCATATATAGAGCACAATATATACATACATACATGCTAGATAGTTATTCAACTAGATTACAAAACACTTTGAAAACATAAGAAGAGTAAAGGCATGCCAAATGTGATGAATTCATGTTTTATTTACTACCACTTGTTAAGTTATTGTCACGTATTGTTAAAGTAGATATAATTTACCAATTCACTGGAGGATTAAAAGGAGAAAGCTGTCTTTTCTTCCCCCCATTCACCTTCCTTTCCCACTCAATCCCCACACCTCTCGTCAGTACAGAGGCATTGACAATAATAGTTACCAGAATTTAAAAACTAGTTTCTCAATGTTGATTATGCAAAACAAAAAAACAAACAAAAAACCCTACTTATTTCACATATATCTTCACAATTAATTCCACCACAGAAAGCAATGGTTTAATGGGCACGGACAGAATAATTCCCTCATGCCCTTTAAACACCTAATATGAAGTTTACATCTTTCAGGTGAGCTGCTATGAGAAGCTTTCAACATTCAGAGCTATACAGAGAACAGAATTCCCTGAAGTCCTCACCAAGGTACACAGAAGATGTAAGGTTTAGCTGGGTGGGAACACGGTGGAAAGGGGAAAGGATAGAAGTCTTGTAACGTGAAGGAACTAGTAACCAGGAGATTATCACATACACCGTTCACGCTCTATGCTGGCAGAAGGCTATCCATCCACCATTTATATCTTTTATCAGAAAGAATCAGAGCTTCGCAGAACAGCCTCAACAACAGCGATAACATGAAATCTGTTTAGTTTCTAGTCTCAAAGCAACTGGAAGTGAAGTACCACCTCTTCATGCCCAAGCCTACCAGCCTCTCTCTGATCAGACAGATAATTAAAAAGCTTTCCACCCTGTACCAAATGGCTTCTACTCTTATTCCGTGTTTCTTACTTCAGACCTGAAACATGCACAAAACAGCACACCAAACCTACCCTTCCCCACTCTCGCATGATTTTTTAGGGGGGTAGCATAAGTTTGCTGTTCCCTTTTCTTCGTAAATCAAACTTCCTTCAGTCGGGAAAAAAGACCAACAAATAAACCTGAGAAAAACACTTCTGACTACACGTAAAGGTTATATCAAATTAGCAAATCAGTCAGTCACATTGCACACGGTCAAGAGATATTTCAGGTATTTGCACAGACAGTTCTCAGTTATGTGGGACTTTGGAATCCACTTCACAATTGATTAACATCATCCATCTAAAGTTCAAAGTGTTTTTAATTACCTTAGTTCATAACTTCCCTAAAAGGCAAGTAATATTTTCCATATTTTGCAAGTAGAATACATTCAGAGCAGAACTCAGCCTACCTGACTTGGGACCTACATCTGATTCGGTGGCCCTAGTGTTCCTTCATAATCAAGAACTATATCCATTCAATGCAGGTCAAGGAGTTTAAGGCATAATTCATGTGGTCAAATGTAGACATAGTCTTTAGGAGATGTATTTCCCAGACTCCAGGGATTAGAAATGGAGTCGGATGAGACCCACCTCTATTCATATTCACAGTAGACGTATTGCCTCTGCTGTAACCCAAGTAGACTCTCTCCCCTCTACCACAAAACCCTCACCTTACCTCTATACCTTAACCACTAAATGTCATAGTTTACTGAACTAGGATGAGGAGAATGTGGATTTCGTATCACTTTACGTATGTCAGTAACTTGCCAGATTTCCCGTTTGTTCACTTCTTCATGCTCATGTTTTCCTTCTCTGCTTCTGTGAGCTGTTTTCAAGTGGGCGGCTTAGGCTAGGAGTGTTCCCTTGCTAAGCATTACCACACAACTTAGCAGAACTCAGATCCATTTTGCCGATCACTGCATATTAGCACAATAAAACCAAATAGTAGTACTGAACAATCCTTCTGTCTCAAGCAAAGAAAAAAAGCTTTCATACCAAGGCAAGTTTAGAAGCTATAATCTTTTCCTCTGTTCAAACTCCCAGTTACAGGTTAAGCTGATTTTGAAGAAAAAAATGTGTTATCTTTTGTTAATGCTGGTATTAAAATTTAACTGCCTAGATGTATAACATGCTTAGGTTTTATCTCTAAATCTATTCCCCTAGTTGGGGTCTTCTGATGACCAGAAATAAATGTTCCTGAAAAACCTTGGAATCAACCTAAGCATGGGAAAAAACAAAACAAAACAAAAAACCCACACAAATCCCACCGCATATTTCAAATGGCCTAGGTTATTCCATCTTTACAGTACTATGCATACAACAGAGAGACAGTACAGAGAGTTAAACACTTCCAGAAGGCAATTTGGATGTCATATTGAGATGAATTACTTTGTAAGTAATTCTAGCTCTAGGCGTTTTGAAGATGACTACTTATCTTCATCCTTTATGCCAGGAATAAAAGCACTACTCAATTATCAGCCTCCAGTCAGGTGACCTGAATCTCTTTCCTTCTCCTTTAACAGGGATTAACTTCTCCCTGTGGGGAGGGAGACAAGGACTTGATGCCCTTCAGAAAAATACCTGCATGTTCTGTCTTATTTTTATCCTGCCCTCCTGTCCCCCTCACTTTTTTTTTTTTAAATACACTAGCTAGACTGGCTATTCATTTGGATTCTGTAAGCCAGAGACATTTTTTTTTTCTAGAAGCTTCATTTTTGATAAAGACGTTTCAGCACATAGCACAAATTTGGACCCAGGGACCTAAGGAGCATTCCATTGTTCAAGCTTATCACAAACACAAAGATTTGCTTTAAGTGTTGACAATCATAGGATTATAGAATGGGTTGGAAGGAACATTTAAAGGCTGTTTAGACCAACCCCTCTGCAGCGAGCAAGGACACCTTCAACTAGATCAGGTTGCTCAGAGCCCCGTCCAACCTGATCCTGAATGTTTCCACAAGGATGGGGCATCTACCACCTCCCTGGGCAACCTGGGCCAGGGGTTCATGACCCTCGTTGTGGAAAAATGTCTTATTTTTATCTATTCTGATTTTACCCTCTTCTAGTTTACAACCACTATCCCTTGTCCTATCGCTCCAGGCCCTGCTAGAAAGTCTGTCCCCATCTTTCTTGGAAGCTCCGTTTAAGTACTGGCAGGCTGCAATAAGGTCTCCCTGGAGCCTTCTCTTCTCCAGGCTGAACAACCCCAACTCTCTCACCTGTCCTCATAGGCGAGGTGTTCCAGCCCTCTGATCATCTCTGTGGCCTTCCTCTGGACCTGCTGCAACAGGTCCATGCCTTTCTTGCACAATAATTGACATTGTCCTGGAGGACTACTAATCAAAATAAAACCAGAAACAATCTATAAAATATTCTATTATTCCATTAGAAAGATGAAAAATGTGTTACAGAATCTATGGAATAAGACAACAGATTTTGGTCACCAGCAGAAAACTAGAACATTGCTTTATATAAGCACATAAATACAGACATTCATAAACTAAATACTTTCCACTGCTATTTTCTATTCAAAACCAAAGACAACCTTTTAGGCTTGGAGTCTTCTCTTCCTTGCCCCAGAAAGCAACTTAACAAAACGCACTGTCCATGTTACAGTGGTTTGCCAAAAAAACCCAACAACAACAAAAAGCAACCAAAATAGATGGCATTTCTGAAATTGCATTATGGTATTATGTCTGCCTTTGGTGTTTTGAGCTCTTTTTGGTATGGTGAGAAGGAAACAGTTCCTTAAAACTACAGTCATAAAGGCAGCTATCATACTCCTACATTACTTCAACACTATATTAACTCTAATACTTTAGCTAACCATAGCGAAATAAAACTTACCTTAAAAATCAAATCCTTTTTCCCATAACGAAGCTCTTTCAGCTGGGCTTGGATCTTTTTTGACTGAAAGCAAGGATAATAAAAGCAGGGTGTTATTTAATTTTAAATATTTACTTTTAAGAGCAGAAAAAAAAGGTAGCATTTTCTGACAACAGCAGAAACTAGATCAGCTTTACAATGCAGAAAAATAACCAAAATCTAAGTCAGTTGCTTTTCCAGGGTAGCATGTCTAAACCAGGCAAAAGTATCAAGAAAAATGTAAATACATTTTAGACACGAGATGTTACCAATGCTTTCCGTGAACCATAACTGAAGACATCACCTTCAAAGTAACGAATCTTTTTTTTCTTAGAAGTTTCCATAGTGCTGCATAGGATCTTTGTAATGACCAGGGAGTTCCAGATAGTATCCAAACGAACTAGGCTCTCAGTTTGTGCCCATGTCCTCTAAAATAGGCATAGTTATGTTGATTTATGTCAGTTTCTGCTGATATTTATTTTAAATACTGTTAAATTTATCCTTAAAATAATTTTAAGTAATGGTCCATATATTCTGCTATTTATTTAAATAGAAAATTCGGTAAGTTTTCTTGCATCAGTTAATACCAAATGTTTAGAACTCTTTGGAATTAATTAGTAGTCAATTCCACATTTACCAAAGCAGCACATCCATAAACATAACCTATTACAGATCGTAGTATATCTTTCGTAAATTGGAGCTTTTAGAAAGATTTGATGTCTTTCCAATGGGTGCAGTGAAATTCAGTGACAGACTTTTGAGAAGGATGAATGAATCTAAATACAAAATTTTAGAACTTGCTTTAACTATTTAAGGAGTAAGGCCAAATCGGTTATTGTATTCCATAAAATCTGAAACAAATAGCCAGGATCAGTGCAGTTCGTTTCTTTCTTCTCTAACTCTAACTGTATCTGCTGTTATTTCATCTTACACAGCAGAACGTGCCAATTGCCTCAGCCAGTAGCCCCATCCTCTGATCCAGACAAGGCAATTGGTAGAGCTATGGAATATACTCCACATCAACTAAAGACCAATGAGAAAGCCTTAACCAGCTTTAATTGTTGCAGGAGTTGTGCTGAAGGAAGTACACAGTCTCTGTGACCTACAAGGTATGCAAAATGGCTATAGAGGATCCCAAGAGCTACGATTAAGGTATCACTCAATTGCTAAATCACAAACCTGTGGTGAAATTAAGGGTTACGGAGCTAAACGTATTCAGTCCATAACATAAGTGACTCAAAAGCATATATATGACCTGTAATTCTTTGGGGTAAAATTTGTTTATTTTGTGGGTTTTCTGCGCTTCTAGAGAGAGGACGTACAAAAGCTTTTAGTGCAGTCAGCCAGGTAAGATCGTCGTTAGACACAGGCTGGTAACAATCTCTACACCATAGCATCTGGGAATATTTCCCTTCCACGTGCCCCTTCCTGTTTCCTGGGAAACCCGAGGTTTGCACCATCCTGCCTTCCTCTCTCCAGGGCTCTGGATTCCAGGGCTCTGGATTCCCGCAGAAGAAAAGCCGGTCCTATAAGCTGTGTAGGGTCACAAGCACGCTCCTGTCTACGCACCCTGACAACAGAACTGGCTCGCCGGACCTGTTTGCATGCAGCCTGAGAGTGCAGAACAAAGCAGAGCTTCCTGGTCGGCAATTCTGTCCATGAAGGCTATTTGATCTAACAATTAAAAGGATACCGATCTGACGCAGTTGTTACGCTTGGTGAGCACAGTGCTTCATTGAAGAACAGAAAAAAGGCACTGCATTTCTCTAGCTGCCGCCACCTAACTGGCAAAACAACAACAAAAAAAGGACGTTCCTGTAGCATCTTTGCTTGTTCTAATGGCACTCACCCTCTAAAAAGCCACAAGTTAGCCAGGCTGATTCATAACGTCTGAGATTCTTAAGAATTTAAAATTCCTCACAGTCTGCTGCCTTGAGGGTTATCTAGCTTATGTTTAGTTTTCTGAAATTCTCTGACAGCAAAGCTTGTCACACCACACTAAATTTAATTTGATCTTAGGCTTCGCCCTTATATTTAAAGACGTTTATGTTGCAAAAGTTAAAGGAGACATAATGAAGGAAAAGATCTTCAAGTTAATTACCAAACATTCAAGATGTTACGCAGTTAGGAAAAACAAACTTGAAAAAGAGGGGAAAACAGAAAGCTTTGTTGCACACACTGCCAATTTTTAGCAGTAAACAAGGGAAGAAAATATATTTGTATTCATACACCGTGGTATGTTTGAAAGCAACAATGGTGATATAGGAAGATAACAGATTCTGACAAGCTAGCAAAAAAACCCAAACCCCTATTATTTCCTACCATTGAAGATTTCTCAGGAAACAGTGGTTGCGGATCATCTTCAGTTAGCCTAAATAGCTAATATAACTTCAAATCACTACTTTGACCTCATATGTTTTGCTCTCCAAGTTAAAAAGAAGAACCTTTAATGAAGAAAACACGTTCAACCATAATTATGAAAATTTTAGTCAAGAAAAGGGTTCTGTGTCATTCTGGCAAGGCGCAATGACTTTTGCAGAAGGTATATATGCAAAAAACCATGACTAAAGTAATGTAAATGAGTAAATCAGATTCACATATAGTAATATCCCCTTTCACGAAAAGTTAAATAGCTAAAGGGACTGCTTGCATGAATGCAGCTCCTTGTATGTTTATGTATTTGCAAAGAGGGTTTTGTATCACCCACTATCTTTGCTAGCTCGCTCTTCAGTAGAGGGGAGATTTCTTTCCGAGTTTTATAAACTGACCTTTTTTCTTTGCAGTAATGAAACGTTCTAGGAATCAATAACACAAAATCTCCCCTGTCCCTACAAACTCTTTTTAAAAAGGCATTTAGCTATTCCTGTTTTATTCTAGGCATGGAGATGTGGGAAAGGAAGTCAGTTTTATCTGTGTTATAGATGTATAATATATACCTAAAGAGCTATATATACTTTTCATAAACACGCCCAAACTTTATTTGTCTAAAACTCGAGTTTGCAGCTCGCTGATACATTTGAGTTGCTTCTAGTGAAGTCACAGAAACAACTTGAGGCAAGAGCACTTTAGGAACACTCACCATACATGCTAGTACATCACCTCTACCAGAACCTCAGCAGAAAAGCCTTTGACTCAAGCTTCTTTTGGGTATGTGAGATTTTGAACAGAGGAACCTTATTACTTACCTCTTCTGCATGAATACCACAAAGCTTGTTTCCTGACAGGAGCTTGGTTTTGAGGCTTTTGTTCTGAGAGGAGGAAAATAAAATAGAGTTTTATTACTGGGGGTTACTGAAATATTAAGGGACCCTTTAAATAATTTATCATACTAGTTTTATTTTATACATGGATAACACCTCCAAGTCACCAGGAAAGACACAGATAAGAAGACAAGATCGATACATCATGGCACAATATCCTCTCTTACAGATTTCTAAAAGGCTATGACTTTGCATTAAAAGCTGCTTTCACAGGAACAGGATTGCACACAGAAACCTTTCAAAACACTCTAGAAGTTGAAAGCAATTTACACTGGATATGCTGAGGTAAAAAAAAAAAGGAAAGAAAAAACCCTCTACTCCTTACCTGGTGTCAACCGCATGGCTCAATATCATTTTCAGTAAATCATTATAACAACTGAGTAATAGGGCCAAGATCTCAGCACTCGACCTTGATGATCAAATTCATGGGATCTTTTTGCTAAATTTCATAATTTAAAACGGCAAGTAATAAAAAACTTTAGAAGGTTAGCTACCCGATAGCATTTTGCCAACTCAATATGCTTTTTCATGTAGGAGTTTTAAATGTATTTCTCCTCATTTTCAGAGAAAATAATAAACCATGATAAAATGAATTTTCAATAGCCTGGTAATTCTTTCTGCACTCCTCATTCATCCCGTAATTGACAGTCAAGGGCATAGATCTCACTGCAGTGTGGACAGTTTTCAGAACTCTTCAGAAATGTAGGTATTCAACAAGCAGATCTTCAAGTGCTGTTTATAACATGCTTACACTAAAAAGAAAGGGAAAGAACACCAAAACCAACTTCTCCTGTGCTAACGAACTGTAAGCATACCTACAGAAACCTAGCCCATCGCATTTCAGGAGTGTATGTTTTTTACTGAGTATCAATGGCTTTCTCAAATACTGTGCACAAGAACAAGCTGGCATTAGAGAAAGAAGGGTAATCCCATCCAGGACACCAGTTCAAATTTAGGTCCACGTGACACTGCAACACTGTAAGCTTTATTTCCAAAATTAGAAGCTCCGAGTTTGTCTTGAAAAAAAACTTTCTTATTAAAGTGAACGCAAAGAAACTAAAATTCCATTTGAAACCTCCGTTGCACAATTCCAAAAATAAGCAGATATGACACCATTTCACACGTTGCACTGTTGCTATCTACCGTGCACCAATACACACCACTGCAGAAACAATAAATCTTTTCCAGCTCTTGGACATGGGTGCCCAGAGTTCTGTAACATAACACAAAGGAATTGGGATGTTACTTTAAATGAGACAACCCAGATTCTGCCTCACTGAATGTGATTTACAGAGGGTGGGATGTGGGGAGGGAGAACAAATGTTGTTCTCTAAGTCTCACAGTTGATTATATTTTGTTTTTTATTTGAAAATTATCTTGTAGCTCATCACAGAGCAGCACCTTATTGTACTAACCGCTGTAGAAATACAGAACAAGACAACCAGCTCCGCACAAAAGGAATTGGGTGGCAGATACAAGATGAACAAAGATAAACCAAATAGAAACCAAAGAGATGAAACACACCCAGCACATCTATTGCTCACCAGGGGCACATCTAAAGAGCTATCTTGTACTGTGATCACACAGCAGGTGCAATTGGTTTCACATGAAAGATCAGCATCACCTCTTGGGGTGATGGCCAAACAGATGTGCCAAAGACACTGCTTCATTAGGGAACTGCTCTTAATTAACCTAGGAAGTCAAGCCATTACTTTGTTTTGACTAACTAGCTTCATTATCCTTCCAGTCTTCCTACAGCCTGGCCACGGTCGGTTTAGGTAACAGACTCTATCCATATTTCAGAACCAAAGTGAAAAAGTAATGATTACAACTCATTCTTACTCATTTATCTTCCTTTTGCCAAGCATATGCTACTGTTAAGAAATACTTCTATTAATACATTAACAGTTTGCAAGTAACTTCTACACATGCTGTTTTGAGAAGGCCCCGCAGTAACCCAGAACGTGAAGAACGGAATGCCTACCACCTCAAAAGGACATGCACTGTATTACACAGTTGTCTCAATTTCCATATTTTGTGCCAAAGTAGCCTGGCAAAAGAATATAGTTTAAAAAAAAAAAAAACAACCAACATATTTTAAGTTAGGAGATGGACTCCATTTTGGAGATCTAGCTAGGTTTAACATGATTTGCCAATATTGTCTCATTATCCAATCTACTAGCAACAAAAAAAACCCCAGGGTTACCAGAATGTAGGCAAAACAGTCATGATTTAATCTGCACTTAATATTTTTAGAAATGAGAGCAGGCATTAAAGGTTACAATTATCAAGAGCATAATAAGTAGGAGCTTGTCAGAGGTAGATGACAACTTCTTGCTTACAATTTGAGTGTTTATGTTGCTTAGCAGATCACATGTCACTGTCAAATATAGCTTTGCATCCTGATTAAGAGTGATAATTTTCCATAGCAGAATGTGAAGTATACCAGTAAAAACATGTGAAGTATAATAGAGCCTGATTTGGTTGGGATTCTGAATTAAATGTTTCAAGATGAAGAGTCTGATCAGGTACATATTCTGAAAGTTTGCAATAAAGCGGCTATTAAAAATCAGATCAATTAATCAACGAGAGTTTTACGTTACAAATGCTTGTTGAATTAGGACAGAAGTTCTGACTTTTAAGTCTTAGATAAGAATTCAGGATGATGCTTCTTACTTTCCTATTAAACATCCTTCAAAGAACAACAACAACAAAGTTAAACTAAATAGAATTTTACACAGTTTTTCGTTCAAGCATTTTATTTGTTATGAAGTACTTCAATGGAAAACATCTTGGACATTTCCAAGATTAAAAAACAATGAAAGTTTAAGGAATGAATTAGGAATCTGTAAACATGACTAATAGCCTCTTTTAATATTATATAGAATAATGTTTTTAATTAGACATGGCCTTTTAGATTTAGGGAAAGGACACCATTATATTTAAACCAAACAGGTATTTTAATGTATTTGAACATCCTGGAAAGCTTATAGTACAATCTGTTAGCTGGAGTAGTCATTAAGCCAAGTTACTGTAGTATCTAATTCTTAATTTACTACATCTTTTAACTTATTTGCAGCAGACAATTTCAGTGTATCCTTAAATTCAGGTGTGGAAAACTGCTATCAGTGGTTGCCACATGTGCAGGAACCCTGTTGTTGCTTCCCATGCAGTCGACTCTTACTGTCCTACACTCAAGAAATAGCACCACAGGTGAGTACAGCGTCTATCAGCATCCCACAAAACAACCAAGAGCTCTCAATGACACCTTGTCAGATTTGTTAACATATTTTTCACAGAGCTTCCATGCTGAAAATAAAAAGCTTTCTGCCTCGCTCCTAAATAGATTTGTCAGTCAGTCCCTGGGCGTTTTTTTTTTTTCCCCTTTCCTCTCGTACTGACATAATACTTGCATATTTTGTTCGAGTTCTGATTTTATTTTCAATATGTGAGACCAGGCTTAATGGAAGCTGCAGTCACTATATGAGCATTGGCAGTAACCCTATATTTAGGTTGCCTAAAGGTCTCCCACCAATATAAAAGCACGTAGAAGAAGCTGTAGTGCCGTAGGTGCTTTGCCAGTGTGCCTTTGGACCCTGCAAGGAAAAAAACCCTTGCCCACTGATTAGAGGGGTATCTAGTCCTTTCTGGTCCTCACTTTTGAAAATAACCCCTTCACTTCTGTCATTTATTCCCCCTAAATTAAAGGCCAGTAGCCAGCTAAAATAACCACCAAACATCTGAAGAGAGGCAGCTGTATGTTACTACAAAAGCAGCAATCAGGGACAGACCGAGCACATCACCTCTCCGGAGGAGGTGGAAAGAAGGAAGAAAAGAGATACGACCCCCGTAGCATTCTTGGAAAACAACGACCACGATGCCAATGGCTCTTTCGTTTCATATTGTTAGAGAATTCTACTAACTTTTACCTCAATAAAATTCAGGTCTCCTTCCCTCTCCTATCACTTTCTCTCTACAATATCAATGCATAATGGCTGAGAGGTATGATGGGTTCTTTTTTTGGGGTGGGGGGGTGGGGGTGGTGTTATTTATTCCTATCTCTCTGTTAGAAAACTTGGACCAAGGTTTAAAAAGAAAAGCACAAACTAGACACTTAAAAGCTCAACAGAAGCACTTTCACAATTGCGGTTTTGGTTCCTTCCTTTTCTGCAAACTCATTTTATTAAAATCATTATGTAGCTACATATTGTATTTTTCATCATATCCCCTCCTCATTTAGCATATACAATAAACACCCCATGAGGCAAGAGTCGTGGTTTATAGGCATTGTTAAATGGGACAGACCACCCCGGGTCCAGTTTAAAGGGGTTTACCATCACTGTAACATTTATCTGATGTATCATATATCCTACTTACAGAAGGGTAAAATTATGCCACTGATGTAAAAGGCAGAGATTTTCAGATGCCATTTCTTAACGTTAGGTCATCTTGACCTCTGGCCACACAGGTGAGTGCTTTAATACTCTTATGTTTATGTTCCATAGTTTGAAACGCCAGTGTTACCCCACTGAACAGCATCAAGATCTCAATCCAGGATGAACGATACAATGAAGGCACCATCAGTACAAAACAAGTTTAGTTTGCCTGCTAGCCTTTGAAAGCATGAGGACACAAAGTATGTTCAAGGAAAGAAAATAATTTTCTTTCTCGGAAAATTATTCCCAGCAATCAACTTCAATTCAAACATTTTATCTGAGGTCTGACAGCAGTGATTTGTTGTACAGAAGATAAATTTGGCTCTGCCTCCCCTTGATGAATAGCACAAATCAAACCATGCTGAGCCCCTGCTCATCATTGGCACATTTCTCTCTTATGGGCATCCTATTTAAAAAAAAAAAAAAAAAAGCAACAACAAAAAAACAAACCCAAGAACAACAAAAAACCAGGATTCTGCCCAGCAGGACTGTCAGGGCCAATTGCCAAGATGAACCGTTTTCTACCTCCTGTTAAACCAAAGCAGTTCACTGCACCCTTATGAGAGAAATCAGAAGGTAGCGACAGACCAAAATCAAATATCTGGACTTATCTGATATCACAATGTATTGATACCCATTTTGCTTTGGATATTAGCTTTGTATTTCATGACGATGAAAAATGTTTTATGTATCATGAAACAGTGCAACTGCTTTAATCCCAGCAGGGTTGGCTCAGCCCTTCATCTTTCCGAGACAGATAAATTGAGTTTCCTGCACTCTACTCCGTGAGGTTTTTCAGATAAGACCCTAAGAACTGCAGTGTTACCTTTCCTTCATGGACAGTGAAGACATTGCGACTTTTTGTAAGAGGAAGAGTTTGCCTTGATATTCTTGAGGATGTTTTAGACTCTTTTTGCGCACAGTTTTTCACTGGTCAAGTGTGCCAAACAACCGCCGTCTGCCCCGTCAGTGTATTTCAGTACTGAGGACACATACATGAACTGCACGTTTTTCCCATCTGTCTGGATCCAAGCTCAGAAAGCGCCAGTGTCCTTTGAGCTCTGAACCCCTGGGGCAAGCCCACTGTCACCACGGCCCGGCTTCAGCCCCTCCGTGCCCAGAAATGCCCTCCGACACCCCTGCCTGCGCCGCATTCAGGAGGCACACGCAACACCACGCACGTCGCACTGCTGCCGCCGTAAGCTGAGGCATATTGGACTTTTCACGTCCTGTTTTGTTGGGTTTTTTTCTGTAACCTGTCCCCCCGTCTCACGCTACTGATAAAGGCACATAAGAGCAAGCTTCCCCAAACAAACAGCACACGTTTCTTTTTCTCTGCATGCCTATCCCTTTTAACACTAGAGCTATTTTTTCTCCTGAAGCCCAGGTGGTCTAGCCGAGCTGAAGGAGTTGATAAGCAACACACAAAAATCCTCTATTAGAGCTTTTCGCAGGAGTTTTGTGTTGGGTGTCACAGGTAGAGCTGTTTACAAGCACACTGTTTCCGTGACCCCCCAGGCACCAACAGAGCCTTCTGCTGAACTGAGCACGCACTCTTGCCGTTTATTTGAGAAGTGCTGTGTCCACAGCTCCTTCCGAACATTAAGCCGGAATAACTCGTGCTCCAGGGAAGCACACAGAGCAAAGGAAGCTCAGAGCCAGGAAATACGCCCAGGCACACAGAGCTCCCTCCTGAGAAAACCAGGTTGTGTTAGCATTCCTCCATCTTCGTGCACGTGTGACAATTACGGACGGCGATAGCCCAGCTTCATACCAAAGGCTCCGCTCCAGCAAACGAGCTATTCCTTACATCTGAGGCACAGGACGCCCTGCAGTTGCGGCCCATATGATCCCACTGGGTAAAGCTGGAACGCAACGCAAGTATCTTCTACTCTGTGCTTCATCAGCCGCCCAACGTTCACCGGATGACACCACCGATAACTTTGGGCAACTGCTCCCACACGCACCGCGGCTACTCAAGTCCTGCCTTGCGTGAAGTTTGTTGCAGGTAACCGCTACTGTTGCTGTGCATCACCTCCGAATCTCTCCGTTAAGGAAGTTTTGTTTTGCACTAGTGGAGAGGCACGAGCCTGGGTGAAGACGTTTCTTAGGCACGGCTACAACCGTGGTTTTGCTGCGTCATAAAACAGTTGCTGTAACAATGACAGCATAATGTTAAATGAACCAGAGTAAGGATATATAGAGTAACAGTAACAAAAAGTACGCATTTTGAATATTTGGGGTTTTTTTTTCCCCAATCTCTTTATCTATTTCTCTAAATGTAAACATGAGAAGATAAATACACATGTGTATATATATTTAAAGTCATAACAAACTAACGCATTGCAGCATCTCGGATTAGATCCAGTATAGACAGTAACTTTTTAGGCACATTCCCACCTGATCATGCAAAAAACCTGGGAAGTATAACACAGGAAAAAATTGTAGCACATGTTGAGATTTACGTCCGTTGTAAATATGGAACAGATTGGGGTGTAAATGTGAGCCTGCACCACTCAAAGGGAAACAGCAGCTTCGAGGCAGTCAGAAGTTTTTTTATGCATTTCTTCTGTTGCAGAACAAAATTGTTATGCAAATACAGAGTAAGTCTTCTTTGATCTAGCCTTCCTCACACATATGCTCTCTCCTCAGAATCTTTTCATATATTTCAACTTTTTAATGTTTCCACAGAGCAAGACTAAACACCGGCTTCTCCATAAAAGCTCATCTCTACAAAAATTAATGGTTTAGATGGGATTTGTGTCTCTAAGGCACAAATCACGGATAGCTTCCATTGAAGATGTTTAACGTTAATGTGCAGTGACTTAATAGGAAGGTTTAATTCACAGTCCAGTTGCCATCAGTATTAGTATTTGTATCACTCGGTTGCCTAGATAACTAGCTGCAGACCAAAGCCCAGTCACCCATAGACATGTAGCTCTTCTTGTGTCTGAGACTCCATTCAGAACACAGGTAAATACAGGAGTATCAGACTAGCATGAGATTCCCTTCCCCTGCCCACGATGAAGTGTTTAAGTGCTCTTCAAGGGCAGTTGGATTTAAGATGTCCTCCACCCTTGTTAGTCCCTGACAAACCATTAGCATTCTGAGCAGGATTAGAGAACTGCTGCTGTGTTTTAAAACTGTAACATTTTTACAGAATGAGTTAAGATGCTGATTTTCCATAGCAGTCTTTCATATTTTATATAGTCTTTTTATATTAAAAATGTGTGGTGGGATCATAAGGCAGTTACTCAGTCACCAGCTATCTGGCAGTCTCTTCAGGTAAAAAAAAAAAGGCTGAAAAACTCTTTAAAAATTCTGATCAAATTAGAGACACTAATTTTAGTAATGACTACTACACTTAAACTATTTGCACTACATTTAAAAATGCGGGGTTTGTTTTTTCATTCTTTTTAGCCCATATTTTGGATTGTGTGCCTCCCAGTCACAATGGATTTCGCTCTACGTCTCTCATCTAAGGTGAGGTTTATTTCCTGTCCAGTCCTCACAGTTAGAATCACTTGGAGAATGACGCCTACTCAGAATGCTGCAATTTATTCATGGTGAACAGTCATTCCGGAGCTATCCTCATTCCTTCTATTTGCCAGGTGGAATTCTGTGGCTTTGCTATAACCTGCAAGCAGCTTGTCTCTCCCCACTACTACCTCCATGTACCAATAAAATAAAGTAAAATCATAGAATCATAGCACATCTTGAGATCTCGAGTCGAAAGGGACCCCTAAGGATCACGGAATCTAACTCCCTGCTCCTTGCAGGACTGCCTAGCACTAAACCAGATGCTGAGAGCATCTAAACTGAGCATGCTAAACAAAAAGCATCGTCCAGATGCTCCTTGAACAAGCTTGGTACCATGACCACTTCCCTGGGAAGCCTGTTCCAGTGACTGACCACCCTCTCAGTGAAGAATCTTTTCCTAATATCCAACTTTAACTTCTGCTGACACAGCCTGATTCTATTTCCAGATGTAAATAAAAGAAACATAATTTTTTTTTTTTTTTTTTTTTTAAAGTGCACTGGAGACAAATCAGCACTGTAAAAGGAAGATTATAGTACACTGAAACTTCTCTACTACTTGGGAACTTGCTTCACTCTTCCTTAATTCAACGCTTTTCTTCTTATCGGAAATAACTGAAATTTGGCAACTTTTCACGCCTGCCAAAACGCACATCTGAACATTAATATTCTGCCAGAGCTTGCAAACGTATATCCACAGACAAAAATGGTTTTTAGAAAAAATAAAGCAAGTTCCTGAACGACTATGTTTGTTTATAGGGTTTAGATGCAATATCAAATGCTTGTACACACGATCTTTTCTATGCATGTTTTAAATAGTTCTGGGGGAAGAAAAAAAAATCTCTCAATCGCTTATCACTCGAAAACGGGGGATTTTTATGTTACAGCAATGAATCAGTGTACTGGACCAAGTATTATTTTTTTTTCCAGGGTGGTTTTTTTGATTGCAAGAGGTCAGGGCCATTTATCTTCCTTATCTCTGAGTAAAGATAGCTCATGCTGGGAAGATGATACACAAAAATACTTATTGGGACTCTTAATTTTCCATTACACCTTTCTGTCATTGCAGTAGGACTTCGTTATGGGAAAGAAAATGCCATTTCTAATTCTTTCCATGTCAGATATTCTAATTAGAAACATAACAGCATATTAAATACAGAATCCCAGTTTAGAGAATTTGTAGCTGAAATTAAAGGTAATTGCTTATGCCACGCAAGATTATCTAGAGAAGAAACCTGGCGATTTTTTGATCTTTCCCTTTGGTAGAGGTGGCTGAGTGCCCTGGGGATGGTTTGTGGGATCAATAAAGCAGAACACCCACTTAGATAGATTTTAGCCTGAAGCTCCTTCTTTTCATTTGTACAACATTTATGAACAGAATGGTGAAAAGAAGCTGCTGGTGCTGCTGCAAGCTGCAGGTTAGGCTTAAAAAAACCAAAAGTGCTCAGTGAGAGCTCTATTAAAGCAAGGTCACAGAAACTGAAAGAGCATGCTGAATGTGACCAAACATCTCAATAAAAATAATCTAAATAAAAGACGCATTTCTGACTTCCAAAAAACCCAAACTCCTCTATCACCAAAAGAGTGAAGGGTCATACTGGTTACACTCGGTTTTACAACTTCACTTTTTCTGCTGTACCAGCAGCAGGGTATGAAATGCTGCATTAAGCATAATTTAGATCCTTGCACATTTGCATCCCAGAATTGTCAACATCTGCCTTAAAACATAAATGGCATAGTTATGAAAGGAGAAGGGCAGGACATGACTAAGGAATACATTTATGCTGCTCTCTGTGGAGTCGTATAACTCAGCTTCCCTTTAACATTAATAGGCTCTGTCTCCTGAATTCTCTCAGTAGCAGTGCACCAAGTATTTGTTGTTACAGAACTTTTTGGCCAATATATTTAATTTTGAAAAGAAGCTTTGCCCGTACCATCTACAGATATGTAAAATATAAATCATCAGTTTTGATGAAGCTACTACGGTATCTTTCAATCAGGGAATGGATATCCCTGAGGCACTTTTACTGGATTGATTCACATACTAAACTTATTTCCAGCACGCTGGGCTCATTCAATATACCGAGATGCACGTACCTACATCATAGGTACTAGATAATACCAGTTCCTTGCTTCTGTCCTGGTATGGTCTATCCCCTCTTACAGAATAAAAAGTGATTTCTAGAAGTATAATAATTTTCATGTGAGGGTATTTCAGTGCTTTCTAAAACATTCTTTTCAATTCAAAATTCCATGCTGACATTATCAGCAGTGCTACAGGGTTTGGAAGGTGAGACTTTTTGTAAAGACAGAGTTCATATCGGGAGGCAATGCAATGCTGGCGCCATCTTTGGAATAGATGAAGTAGAAATGAATTCACATCCGCTTGTGTCTTGCTAAGAAAATCATGGTAGCAATTTACCACAATCAGTGTGTATGGAGCAAAACCATTAGCCACACCATTTGCCTTCAAGACATCAGAAACGTAACCTGAACACCACCCACTGTTCTACTATACCAGATGCAGGCAGCAACACAAGCACAAGCTCTATAGATGTTTAAAGCTGGCAGGACATGAGATATCTTCAGCCTTGAAGCGGCCCAGTTGCATTAGCAGGGACACTGTGCTGTCTATAAGCAGCACAGAATAAATCAGTAAATAGCTCAGTAATACAAACGTAGGCACGGGACAGTTTGCATAGGCAGTTAGGGGTATTCACAGAATCATTAAGGTTGGAAAGGACCTTCAAGATCATCAAGTCCAGCCATCAACCCAACACCACCATGTCCCCTAAACCATGTCCTGAAGTGCCACATCTACATGTTTTTTGAACACTTCCAGAGATGGTGACACCACCACCTCCCTGGGCAGTCTGTTCCAACGCTTGACCACTCTCTCCATAAAGAAATTTTTCCTAATATCCAATCTAAACCTCCCCTGGCGCAACTTGAGGCCATTTCCTCTCGTCCTATCACTAGTTACTTGGGAGAAGAGACCAACACCCACCTCACCACAACCCCCTTTCAGGTAGTTGTAGACAGCGATGAGGTCTCCCCTCAGCCTCCTCTTCTCCAGACTGAACACCCCCAGTTCCCTCAGCCGCTCCTCATCAGACTTGTGCTCCAGACCCCTCACCAGCTTCGTTGCCCTTCTCTGGACACGCTCCAGCACCTCAACATCCTTCTTGTAGTGAGGGGCCCAACACTGAACACAGGATTTGAGGTGCGGCCTCACCAGTGCCGAGTACAGGGGCACGATCACTTCCCTGCTCAAATTAGGGAATTCTTAATCTACTGGCACAGAACTCTAGTTGTCATTAATCTTTAATTGTTTCCTAAAAGTCATTCAGCAAGATGAAGAGAAGTCAGAAGTAAGATCTAATTCAGAGGACCTGGCTGACATTTTTTGAGCCATTAACAGTATTTCTTCAGGAATGACTGACCTAGCCATGATAGCAAACTTACCTCTTTTTGCCAGGATCCCTCCTCTTGGGAAGGGAGGAGGAAATGAGTTTATCCTAATTCAAACTGAATTATTTTTTCATGTTATTGAAAAGTGTTTCCCCCTATTTAAGCTCAGTACAGCAATATACAACATAGATACTTCATGTAGGCTTCTAAGGGTTCTTAGGAAAATGTTTAAAAAGGGTCTGAGTACAGCTTCAACTTCTTTGGTTTCTGAGAGTAAATAACCTATCTATAAACGAGCTAAATATTTCCAGAAAAAAAATGAGAAACAATAAATGATATTTCAGTGATACACTGAAGACATTAAAGACCATCATAAAAAAGCTGAAGACAACATTTCTTAGTACTTTATAGGAGAGCCTAATCAATCACGTGGAAGTGGGACATCCTTCCTCTAAGAACATCGGGAATCTGGTCAGCTGCCTGGTGATCTGCTAATCAGTTCCTTTGTCTGACAGGAATATCTCCTTTTCATTAATGCTGCCATAAATACAGACTTGAGTGAATACCTCAAAGTCAAGGGAGGGTTTCAGTGAGACCTGGAGTCATGCCGTAAAATCGTAAAAAAATTATCTTACAAAATAAACATATTCTTACTCATTTTTAGAAGTATTTTTTTGTGATAACGCAAAGATCTTCGAAATCATTCGCACTGTAGATATACTATTACATTTTTTCATGTTGATGACTTGATTCAGCATTGATGTTCAGCAAAGGACAAAGGGAATTTGCTGATGATTTACCTGAGACAATATATAATTAAACAACAGAGGCTGTACTATGTAACTGTGAAATTACACAGACCACAATTCTGAATTATATAAAAAGGACAAAGCCCCAAATATTTAAAGTATCAAAGCACACGTGTTGGTTTCTGCTCTGAATCTCTGCCCAGCAGGCTATAACATTTGATAAAGACACACCCCCAAACTTTGGCAGTGAACTGTCCCTACCAAAGGAAAGCACACTCTCTCTATACCTTTTCTATATCTTTTAATATACACTGAAAAGTAAGGCAGTATTCAAAAGAAGTCTTCTCTCTAACCTGACTGTTAGCCTTTACTGTTATCTCCTGGCATCCTGCTTTTGTGCACGTTCCAAATGGCATCTATTATTGATAACATTCTCTGAACAGCTGCATCGACGTGCAAGCTGCAAAAAGTAATTTGCCTCGAAGTACTGGGGCCATTTACTTATTTAAATGTCAAAAAATATTCTATAATCCTTGATTAAATTCATATTTTGTTCCATATTGTTTCTCCAACAAATCAAGTTTCGGTCTGCCTGATACCAAATTTCCTCTAAACCCACTTTCATAAATTGGTTCATAATCCATTCAGTTCCAGTTACTATTTTATGTCAGGACCTCAGCCATGAGTCCAGCTATGTTGCAGCACTTAGCATGTTAAATTAGCATCCCTAAACCAGCATCTTTCCTTTCTTTGCCATACTTTCACCTTCCCAAAGCAGAGGACAAATGGCAGAATGTATTTCATTCTGATCTAACTGTCCTTTGATCATCTTAGACAAGTCTTGATGAGACCAAAACCCTTAAATTTTTAGGGAAATTTCCCAAATAAAAATACAATGTTTCATCCAGTCTACTAGACTAGCTTTAGTCCCATGATGTGTCAGGTGTAAATGTATACATTGCATTTTGTAAATAATAATGTGCGTAGTGATGCCGCAAATGGTGTAATAAAGACGACTGATGAATTAGAAGAAAGAACAAGCTTGTGATATCAATGATGAACTGTACGTGTTCAACTCCATACACACACAGGAGAAGTTAGATGGGAAAAGCTTTGCCTACCTTAATGTCACAGACCATACGTTAGTCATCCGACAGATGTAAAGATCCGTACAGTCAAAATGTGTCACGACAAAAAGTGGTTTTAAATAGAAAGCAAACATAGCCACGAATAATCTGACATTTAATCTACAGTCTTGCAGTTACATGGTTATGTTGCTATGTTGTACAGGTCATATCAATCACACTGTTTCCAAGATTTCATTTCAACAATGGAAGGCTCAGACATGGCAAATGGAGACATGGAGTGCTTTGGAAAGCATGGAAAGACCTAATAACAGAGAACAGAACATGCATGTCAATGGAAATTGTAGGATGTACTGAGTCTTCACCTCCTGACAACAACCAGTATCTGTAAAGTAGGACTAAGGAATTATTCCTTCTACAGCAGGTAGCAATGAAAAGACCTTGCTTTCAAGGCCTGACTCTGTGTTAGCAAAGTATTTACAATCTTCTCTGAAGATGTTTGAAAGGAACTGCATGATTTTACATCTGTCTTTGAATGGCATCACAGTTTAAACTACTTAGCACAAAAAGCATACTTTGGTAAGCAATACAGCCAGTAAAACAATGGCATATTCTTATCTTCCAGAGGCTGCTCTGCTTTTAAGCACAGGAGACTGGTTTGCAAATGGAAAGTTTCTGTAAGTCTGTTTTTCCTGACTTTAATAATTGCAAAAAAAAAAAAAAAATCAGCATCAACTGTCAATATGTTATTAGCCAGCATTGTATTTAATTCAATAATTTGAGAAATGGTATTTACAAAATGTGTTTGGCTGTGTTTTCTGCAGCTTAAGTCTAGTCTATGTACATTGGCAAGGTATTTTTAGGACAGGAAACATGCTTGATGAGAAACAGAGACTTGCCATTTTCTAGATTTATGATCTTTGTTATTTTGCTGGACAGCATGTTAATGATAATACCAATTATTTTGATATTGATTCCTCTAAACCTGCACAGGACCTTTCATGCTAAAAATAGAACCAAAAAAATCTGTGGAGTAAGATAGTTCTTCACTTCTCTCATCTCAACAAAGCCACTAAAATATTCAGAAGACTCTGAATGTGCATAAGGAATATTTATGTCGCTGCTTGAGATTATCATGATACAAAATATTTTGCTAAATGTGGTAACTGATGCATAAAATTACATCAGAACGGCTAAAAAAAAGTGCCTACTTGCACTTTCTCCAGATTCCTTCTGGATTCAGAACTAACATGGGAAAACACTACACGCTGATGGATTGGAAAACTTGAAGAAAGCTTAAGCATCTGGAGAACTACTATGAATGCTTTAGAAACTTCATCTAGTTGGGACTAAAACGTTGCACATCCCAAAACAAAAGGAGGAAGGCAAATCGATTCTAAGACCGACCGGGACAACCAGACGAGACTCAGCCAGATAGTCTGTCCTTTGAGGACTGCATCAGCATGTGCACTGTCAGTCATGAGCTGAACACATCCCATGCCCACAGACATCACTCACCAGCGCTGGCTAACCACATCAAGTACGCGCTGACGTGACAAGTGACGACAAAGCTATGTGTAAAACAAACCAAACCTGTAAGACCAAAAGGAGGAGAGAGGAAGTAATTAATTTGTCTGGTGATCTAAGACGACTATGCATCATTCCTGCATAGAGTCTTGAATTAACAAACATTGACATTTTCATGCAGCTGCATGAAATTTATGACTCAGCCTGAAATTTCAACCCTAGGAGCTGGCAAAGGCAGTTATAACCGTGGAGAACATGGTTGTTGCATGCCTCCATCATCAAAGGCTTCACAGTCCTAAAGGGGTCTGCTATCTGAATGAAGTACCAGGAAATGCAGCCGCGTAAAATAAATGACAAATACACATTATTTATCCCTACAATACATTAAGAAAACCCACGCGCGCACACAGAAGCAAAAGATATGAATGAAACCGTTTCTACAAAGAGAGGAAGAGGTAAATGAGGTAGAGCAGCCCAGTACTGTTTACTGCTCCCATAGGAGGAAAAGCCTTACACAGAAAGCAAAAGGCCAAGCGTGTCAACTATGTGGTCATTAGGTGCAGATTCTGGAGTGACATGAAAAGAGCAAAAGAAGCTTGTATGAGTCAAGGAAAAACAATAAGCACGAAAACAGTACAAGAGATTCATATTTTCTTCAGTATGGATCCAAATAGCTGCTGTAAAGCCAGGTAGCTTAACTGAAATTACTTAACTGCATTACACTGATTTAATGCTAAGCACGTGGCAGACAACAGTTCTTATTGGGGTTTGTGTTTTTCAACGTTGTATAAAATCCTACCAAGCTGCAAACAAGTCATGCCCAAAAGCTGTACCGACAGGGGTAAATACTTGACATACATAAATGCTTGCTCGTTTTCTTTCTCTCTCTGCTCTCCAGTCTCTCAAAACCCAGAGTATTAAAACCTCGTATGACTAACACTGTGCTTCTGGGCAGGTCTCAGCCTCACCAGCACTCGGCAGCTCACCTTTACCTCACAGGCTCACAAAACGAGAGCTGCCGTGTTGCATCTCACCGAGATTGTGAAAGATCTAAACTTGGCTTCTTAATGAGTGCAGATCCAATACCCACGTAGCCATCTTTTCAAAAGGTGTTGCAATCCCAAAATTTTTGGTATTTTAGGATCATGGAAGGAAAAGTATAGAAATTTTAATCCCCTCTATAAAAGTTTTTCCACTTTGCACAACATATGTGAATATTCAGGACACTTGTTCCTAAAACAGTAACCACAAAGCTCTGTGCAGGATTGATTTTTCTTTCTTTTTTTTTTTTTTTTTTTCCTTTACTCAACTGTACTTTTCGATACCTATTAGATTTTTCCTTTTTATTTTAGCTGAAACTAAGTGTTAATAGGTTTGGACAAGAAAGCAAATTTGACAGTCAACAGATTTCACATTAACGCTTGTCTTGGAAAAGAAGGATCCGATGATATCAAATAGAATATTGGTCTGTCAGTCATAGGCAGGCAATCTAAGTAATGCATCTGCCTGGCAAATTTAATAACTTTTATGCTCATATACTTTTCAGAACCACCTTAGCCATCTGGCTCTAGGTCATAGAAGGTGTACTTCTCTTGAATATCTCTCAAAGCTACAGCTGACTACACATACTATTTAAAAGCGCTATGGTTTAATCTGCAAATTATTTTAATATTTCTGAATGCAGCTTGATTTTCAGAGGAGCGATCTTTTAATGAACTTAATTCTCAACAGCTGTGTGTCTTGGAATCCATAATTATTTCTCAAAATCCAAATCCCACATCTATGACAAAGCTGTGTCATCCCAAATTCCCACCAGTTCAGGATTTAAATTCATAGATTCATAGACACGTATTTCTGGCAAATATGGGTAACTATGCTTTGAAATATTAACAGCCAAGACAACACATAATCATGATGTAGGCAGTAAATCTGCCGAGCCAGGCAGGTATGTGGTCCTCTTCCCAATTATATTTACTACATTTAACACGACTGATAATATCTCACTAATGTAAGAAAAATTGGTCCTACTGGTTGTTCTTTGGAATAATTGATTAACCAGAGAAATGGGTATCTGGCAAGTAAGGAAAGGGGAAAATACGGGGCAGAACAATCAGCATTTTGATGAGGGGCTAGCGAAGAAGAATAAACCAGGCTATCGTCACCCACACTGCAGCAAAGGTGTCCATCTCAGAGAATGCTGATACCACAGCTTGACCAGGTAAGAGAATCGGCACACAGTTGTGTACTTTAGGGATCCTGATGCAAAGCTCACGCAGATGAAACGGAATTGGTGTAACTTGTCCAAACACTTCACAAGCGTCTGTTGCGGCTTTAAGATGGCTGAATTGCCTCTGCTGAGGCCTGAAAGTAGAAGAGTTACACAGCTGCAGATTTGATTAGTGATTTATTAAAATTAGCAGGTACAAATACTGCATTTACACTGATATTTGTAAAATAAGAAGCCCAGTTCCTGCGATTATTACAACAACAAACCACAAACAAACCAAAAACCAAACCACAACCAAAACCAACCAACCAAAAGAGAGACAGCAGAAGCTAAACATTTACTTTAGGAATCATAAGATAAATGCACTCATGTGCTTAAAAACTTTCCTAGAAATCAAAAAGGCTGCAGCCCTTATAAAAGACATACATCTCTCACTGTAATCGAGCTACCAAACATCATGGTTTCTTTTAAGCTAATTTATTTTCAATTCTCTAAATAAACATATAGTTCCGCTTATAAGCTTGAAAAACTAACAGTATTTCACATTATAGTGTTGAGAGTCCTGCCTGCCTCCTCCACTCACCTTTGCAAGAGAGTTACAGCCTGGAAAACACAGAACGCTATCTTAAAGTCAGCCTTCATTGAATGGAACAAAGTAATATCACTTGGGCTGTATTAAAAGTATATGTAATCAAACTTTAGAAGAAATCTGAATTACATCTAGAAATATACACTCTAAAGCATCACTAACAATAATAGAACAAAACCCCCAAAGGTGAGGGCAAAGTTACTTTTTAATTTCCTTCCTTTTAACACTTGCAGGACTACTTCTAGTAACATTAGAAAGACCAGAGTGACTCAAGGAAAAAACAAAGACTTTCCAAAGGAAAAAATGTGGCCTGTTTAATGATTAAAAATAATTAAATTACCAATTCCTACATCATTCATTGAGCTTAAACCACCATGACAATTGGGTATTATTTTACAGCAGTTTTAAAGGATGCACAGCAACCATGCAACCTGTGGCACACAAAGTGCTGCCCGGCTGAGTCTTTCCTACACGCCACCCGCTCTGTGCAGAGGATGTAAACGGTAGCAAGCAATGCAGTGCAAATACGATTACTATGAACTGCACATACACATTTGCATCTTTCAACTGTAAGTAAGTTGGGGCTTTACCCAAATGATAAAAACAAGAGCTGGCAACGAGTCACTGGGAATATGCATCAATGAAGAGAAAAATATTTACAATGTGTTTTCCACCTAAGCAAGCATTTTTGTGAAATGCAATGCCATAATACTGCTTCTAACTTATCTGTGCGTATTTTAGCAATCAAACTACACCTGCTTTGGCTTGTTGCAACAATAGAAAGTTCAAGAAATATTATTTTTTTCTCCTTTTGCTGCCACAGAAAAACAGACACAGAAAAGGATGCAATTAACGATAATCACATGAGCCAATTCAGTGAGCCAATTCTTGTGTGTTGTTGAAATGATGCTTAAAGAGGCAGCATGAATGCTTAAAATAAATAATTGAGATTCCACAGAGTATACCAAGGAGGCCTACTATATATAGGTGGGGGACCTTGCAGAAGTAGTTCACAAAGAGTATTGAATCGCTGTATCCTTACATCTGTCTCAGCAGTTCTGGGGCTGACAGGTTCTTTGCTATGTCACATTTACCTTCTCGCTAAAAACAACACGCTCTTCACAATGAATTTCGACGCCACATTTTATACGCTTGTAAAATTAAATTAAGATGACTGCAGTGTAAAAAAACAACAACAACAAAAAAATGGATTTCATAACAAGAAGTAATTGCTGCCACATCGGGCATCTTAGCGAATCCCCATCCTGATTCAGCTAGACAGACAGCACCATAGGAAGGCAGCATTAGTAAATAGGAGGCTACACCTTTTCCCCAAAACTAATCAGCATCCCTTCAACAGTTACATTAATTTCATGCCTAGGTGCTAATATTTCCTTGATCTAGTTAGGGCCATTTTTTGGCAAATGAAGGAGGAGATCCTAACTCTCACGTTCCAGATCTTCACTTCTTTTCTTCTAAGACTTAGTGTTCATCAGCACAAAATCTACAGTTTAAATGCTCAGTGCCTAGCCTTGGCCAAAACAAACACACTGAAGCTCCTGGCCGTAGCCCTCAAATGCACAGCAAGAAAAGATTTTTTCAAAAGCACAAATTATGCTATTGGGAATTCAGGGAGAAAAAAAAAAATATCCATTAAATTTAATCTATCTACAGACTCTTTGCAGCACAAAAAATGAGAAATTTGCAGCATAGCGTGCATTTGATTTAATACAGACAGTAGACAGGAATTACCTCAGAAGCTTGATGGGGTTCATCTGGACCCTGTGCCTACTGAAGCGATGCAGCAGCGCGGCAGCAGAGGGGCTGACTGACCGTCCATCTACTCCTACTTGTTCAGTTAAGCCAAGCTGAAGTCATAGTGAACCATCAAGCGAGGCATCATCACGCGTCTCCTGGGGATTTTGTTTTACACAACTTTTGCTATCTCTAGTATCTGTCTCTTTGCTGTCCATGTACCTCAATTTAAATGGAAAGCAGTTTCTTATCAGAAACCGACAAACTGGAAATCGGGAAAAGATAATCCTACCACCTGCATTCACCCCAACAGGAAAACATCCTTGGTTTTAATCACTGTTTTTTCCACCATCTTGCTTGTTACGAAATACGGCCTTTAAACCACAGGTAAACAGCCAAGCAGAACACATATCTAAACCAAAGCAAGTTGTTAATGGCTATTCTATTTCTTACAAAGATGCTTCACTTTTTGGCTTTTTATTGTATTGAGGGATTCTTCTGAACAGGCAAAACTCCCCAAATCCCTTTTCGTGCCTCCCCGGGTCGCCGCACCCAAGGCCAGGCAGCTGAAGCGCACCGTGCCCACCGTCGCAGAGCACGTCCCACGGCCTTCCACCGGGATGTTGTTTTACTGCGCAAGTAGAACGCCGGCCCCGTGACCTGCTTCTCAGTACGGGCCCCGGCATGGAATCCTTCGTCTTTGCAGACACTTGTTCCTGCAGAACACCAGCCATCCATTGGCAAAATTAACGCTGGCAGGCGGATACCATTTTAATAGAGTCAAGGGATGCATTTCCATGGATTAGTATTGAGACAATTGCCGAGTCTGATTTTGAAATCGTGGATTTTGTAGCTCAGTGCTATCCTGAAGTACTTGAAAATTAAGATTTTATTGTCTCCTTCAGTAAGTGAGCAAAA
The DNA here is from genome assembly GCF_000687285.1 of Phaethon lepturus. NCBI lineage: Eukaryota > Metazoa > Chordata > Aves > Phaethontiformes > Phaethontidae > Phaethon > Phaethon lepturus. The sequence continues at coordinate 90,841 of NW_010518306.1, read as the reverse complement.
CTCCACTGAAATCAATGGAAAAATAAATCTTACATAAAGACCAAAATATCTGCTACAAACAGAAAAATTTAAGGGTGACATGGAAAGATCTGAAGTTTCTGATACAAGAAGTAAGATTGGCAAACGAATACTAAGAAAGAGAAAGTTTTCCTGGGCATATCCAGAGAAACTGAGCCATTACTGTTTTCAGTGAATCAACTGCTGGCATCTTGGTACCTTTAAGCTGCTTTTTAACCTCACATTACATTCTTGCACATACATAAATATGTGTTGAATCTATACGTAAAGAATGGATTTGATTTAAATGTACATACAAATATATGCACACACACGCACATGACCAGGAATTGCACACCTGACACACAAGACTAAATTTATAGTCTGAAATAGAATAAATATTTTACATTTGAAAGAAAGTAATTACAGTACGTTAAAGGACAGCACAGCTTGTGGATGAACCATACGAATCTGATATTTCTACAAATTTATTTAAGACATGCAGACTTTCCCCGAGTTCATTTATCAATTTGATAAAACAAAGCATTATTCAGAGATCCTTATTAACAAAAGAAAATTAAGACAACAACCTTCCAGAATACCTTCACAAGTAGCACTTTCTTGGTAACACCCTTATTTTCACCTAAGAAACATTTCCACATATATTACACAACGCATGTTTTACACTGTTTACAAGACAGATTGTTAAAAAAAAAAAAAAAAAGGAATAATCCAAACATTTTTGGTTGTTGTTTTAAATATTTTTAATTGTAAAAATTTTTGAAATCAAATTCTGGAGAACAACAGATTCATTACATGGGAAAGCTTTTATAGGTAAACTTGACAGATGGGCAAAATTATTAGGACAGATTTTGCAAAGGCACTTTGAGACAGTCTAATGAAAACTGTATTTTTAAATTATAGGATAGCTATAAAACTAGCTTTCTTAGGATCAATACAGTACTTAAATGACAACTAAATAAAATCAATGCAACTCACTCAAGTTATTATGCCTAAAATTAGGGACAAGACAATTGATCTGTTTAATATTTCCTTCTCCAGTAACATCTGCAGCCCCAAATATGGTTGAACAGTGTTCAAAAGTGAGCGTGGGAGAGAAGACTCCAGAACTAAGTGGTTTAAAATGTTTCAGGATAACAGGAAATTGGCAATTTTAGCACAGAATACCACTATTTCTACATTTAAGACTCGGCATGAGGTCGACTGGACACTGAGAGTGAACTATTTCCTATCACTAGAGTAATATATAGTGAATTGCTACAGTAATTTTTATAGGAAGAGGCAAGTCAACTGTAAGAGTGTTTTGTTCCCACTGCACAAACTGTTTTCACATTTTTAAGGCAAGCAATTCCCTAGCAAGGATGAGATATTCATTAGGAAAAGTGATACATTAGTATTTGAGTTGAAAAAACTTTGAATATCCCTCCTAAGACCTCTGAATTTTTTTGTGGGGAACAAAAGTGTCCGCATTTCAAAATATACCACGGTTTCACGCTAAAATAGATGCAAAGTAGATGAGAATCAGTTCTTCTTGCTGTCAAGAAAAAACAGTTTCATGATTTTACTTCTTTTAGAACAACACGGCAGGGTCACGCTACAGCCAAACAGTTTTTACAGACACCTCAGGTACTAACATGACCGACAATTTAAGAAATTTATGTAAGGTTTTTTCTAGAAAAATTCTAACATGAATTTCAATTAAGTTCTTCATTATTGTTATCTTTCTATCCTCTTTGAATATCCATACATAATTGGAATTATAATTCCAAATATTGTATTTAGTTTGATCAAATTAAGACTAGATGATAATGAGTCTCAGGAGAGGACTATAATCTTTATACAGTCACAGACTATCAACGCTTAGACAAAAAATATGTCATATAAAGTTAACATTTTCCAGCTACACTTCATCTTGATTAAGGTTAAAAACTAGACAACAGCAGCAGTCCAGTTTAATTTAAACCTGTAAATAGCAAAAAAATTAAAAAAAAAAATTACTTTCTGCTCCCACTAAACTTCGCAAATGAACATCTGCATTCAACAGTATGATCCTAAAGAAAATGCAAACAATCCAAGCCTTCTTCCTTGAAATTAATGGAAGTTTTGTATGGTGTACCACAATATGATCAATTTGGTGTTTGCCAGTCTTTTTAAAGTCTCCTCTAAATTTTTATTGACTTGCATGGAAATCTTGTAGTTATAACTACAAGAGCCATGTCCCTGCCAACTAGCCTAGTAGTCTGAGCTACACAGCCTCTGGAGAGCGCTCAGCCCAGGAGAGGAGCCTTCCAGGTGCAACGTAACTTTATCAAGCAACTTTTTAAATTAATAAGCCAAGTGCATTTTCATGACACGTATACCTTTAGAAATTCTTCTGCTATTAAGTTCTGTGTGGTGTTTTCAGAGGCAACGACTACTCTGATGTTGAATTTGTATGACTCGGAGCTCCTCAAGCGTGATCCCTCTTTGATCCTAAGTGATAAACATGAGCAACTGACAGCATTATTTGTAATGATGAAACCAACAGCTCACCTTGTCTTTCTTTATGAACCATAGAAATTTGATTATTAAATGCTCTTTCATTATTTCATCTAAGGATAAAAATTAATAGTGTGTACTCAAGGTTTTGAAGTATCTATTTACATTCTTTTTTTCTTTTTTACCACACAGACCATTGTTACTTCTTTTTAAGTGGTCTTTCCACTAGGTAGTTTTAACATCTTGGTACTAAAAGCAAACTTTCCCACTTGTCTGCATAACATGAATAAATAAGATCAGCACTTTTCCTGCTTGGCAAAATTTACACAAGCTTCAGGAAGAAGTTTACAGTAATTATAAAATTTCATCTATGCTTAAAGTTGCCCGGAGCTTGGCTCGGAGCTATCTTGCCCCTGAAATCTGTAATGATGAAAAACACTGATCTGGATAACACTAAGATTCACAAAACTCTCTGTACAAGTTCAAAGATTTTAATTAGGTTTCACACTGCCCCTGTTGCCTGGTGAAGCTGCAACAGATGTCGCGGAGAGTTGTGTGTGCAAAGCACAAAACACAGCTCTTTATACTATTCAAGACAGTCTCTTGTATTTCACGTTTTGCCGCCTTTTTGTAACAAGATGGAGTGAAGGAACCACTAAGACTTTCTATTCTTAACCTTTAGTTTCATACTGACCATACTTGCATAAAGATAAGATTAAATGGATTATTCAAGAATTCTAGCACCTCCCTTATCCCAAAGGCCTACACAATCTGATCTTTGAAATGCTTATAAAAATTTACCTTAGACACTACCACATTATGTAGCATCCGTATCCAGGAGCACTAATTACCAATGGCAATTTCCTATGAAAGGAAATGAAGGCACAGATTGGAAATTACTCTTTCTTTTCTCCACAGATGATATTTTGCTACAAATGACAATTGAAAAAGACTAAGCTTCAGGGATAAAAAGCCTCTTACACAGATTTGAGACTAGATGAATAAGAAAAATAAAGAATTCAGATCCATTTTTTAATTTTGGACTTAATGAAGGAGGATGTCAGAAATAAGAATTTAATAAAACAACTTGGGCAGCTTGGGAAAACTGAGTAAAGACATCAGAACGACTTCAGCAAGATTATAAAAGAACGTTGCCATGATTTTCAACACTGCTGTTAATTGAAAAGACAACAGACAAAGAATATTGGGCAAAATCCACGCAGCTAGTTTTTTAAACATTGTGATGAAGTACAGGATGAAAAGAGAGCCCTAACAGGTACACATTTAGTTTTTAATCTTCTCATTTGTTAAGGATACATTTTACCTAAATGATGTTCTTATTTGAACATCTCCTTCACTTTCTGGTAGTTCATGGCTATGAATCAGATTGTTTAAACCCTAGACCTGGATGTAAAGAATGAATGAACAATCCAAAAATATGGCAGTCCCTAGGAGAGAGGGATCCAGACACAGCGGATCCATTATATTCCCTTAATTGATGCTGTGATTCTGATTAACACTCAGCAGCAACTGAGAAAATGTGTCCCATGCTCTTGCGTCTACAAGGTCAGGAAAACAAAATTTTTACAAGCAAAAGTTTATTCTAACATTCACTGCAGTTACTACTGTATCACTATATATATATATATCTATCTATCTCACTGACGGTCTTGATGCAGTAGGATTTTTTTCTGTATGATCACATATACCGTCCCCAGGAGCCATTTTCACCTGATTAAAACTGCATTTCCAACTTTTCCTTATCATATTCAGTAAAAAACCTCAGAGAATAATTTAAAGCGAATTATTTTTTTTAAATACAAGTGTTTTTTTTTTTTTTTTTTACTTTAAAAGAAGGTGTAATCAATCAAGAAACAACACTGAATTCAAAGCCCTTCAGCAGAAGACGATCCCTGAAGCTGCTCCTATACCCTTCCTGTTCAGTCACCTTTCCCCAGGCAGTGCCCCTGCCTCTAACATTTGTGGATGTTTCCTTCTGAATTGTAGAACCAATGCAGTACCAAAGAGGGAACAGGACTTTACCCAGTTTTCTTCTCTGGGGGATAGGCTTTTACACTTCAAAAAAAAGTTAGTTTTATCTGCAGAGTATGGAGAGTGAAGAATTACAATGTTCTCCTTTATAAACTAGTAGGAGCATACAGTCTCAAAGCCTTAAAATTTCATTTCTACTTCACTAAGGGAGGTGTTTGGTTTTTTTTTTCTTTTCCCCACCATAATTCAATGCAATTCGATTGAATTCACCCTGCAGGGCATGAAATTCCCAACAGATCAGGTGAGACTTTAAACTGCTGTGACTTTACCTTTTATTAGTGCAGCTAAGCACAGAGAGATTGGAGAAAATTCTCTTTTAGGATGAATTACTCGACACTAAAGCTATAGCCACAATTTATACATGAACAGAGCAAAAGTATTGTTTACAAGGTAGTTATTTAAAACTATGCTTCTTAAAGAACGGAACACATATTACGGAGAGCTACAGTCAAATTCATTTTCCACTCCTGGTTTACTTTGTATTACCTGTACTATTATATGTCTGTTATGGAATTCATGTTTTTCAAAGTTCTACCACAGCCTAAACAGCAAAGAAATATAGTGCCTGATATAAACCACTGGATCAACTTTATAAATACCTGGGATGATTGTAAAAAGAATCTGTAAAGATATTAACATATCTTCATGTAGATACATACAGAGACATTGTAAAACACTTTGCCCAAAGAGAATGTGACAAGCTAGACAGTCATTTCTTATCTAATTTAATGCAATTAAATGGTTTAAATAAGAATAAACTCTTTTTTTATGCATGCTTCTAAGTCTAATGTGAGGCAACTATAGCATCCATGTGACAAAGTTGAATAATATTTCACTACCTTTCAGTAGAGAATGTACACTATTTATTGACTTCTAGGGAAAATTCCCGACTCATTTATCTCAAGGAAATTACCTGTAAGTTTACATCAGCTAGGATCCTTACCTTTAACTGAAGATGGCTTTTATAGGTATAGCAGTAGGAAATGAATGAAAAACTAATAAAACACACAACAGACATCAATGCAGACGTTCATTTAAGAAACTAATCCATCATGTGTATGACTATTTAGAGGTGCACCCAAAATGATCCATTCTGAATGCCAAATAACCATTGTTAAGACCCATTATTTTTCTGACTGCTTTAATAAACAAAGGTTAAGACAGCATTTCACTTCACCTTCATTTTTAGAGCAGTTTTAGCATCAATTTCCACAACCGGTATATAACCGGCATGGTAGAAGTGAGCTGCTCACCCTGTAAAAGGCCATCTCCAAAACTGCAGATTTTCAAATTATTTTATATATATTCTATTTTAGTCTACATTTTTGACCAAGTTTCCTAGCTCCTTCAGTGTTTCTGAATTTCCAAATCTCTTGGTTCCTTTGTCAGAAAGAAATGTACGTTTCATCTTTGTTAACCGTTTTTTCCAAAGCCTTGAATAGCCTGAAAATTGCCTTTCTGTACAATGTCCTCTCCTCACACGCTACATCACAGCTGCTGCATTCAGAGGGAGGGTTGTTGTTGTCTATTCCTATCTCCAAATTGCAAAGTTGAATGGCAGTAGCGCATGGGTTGAAAGAACAGAACTAAACAGGGAATTATTTTTCCAGTCACAGAAGAGCCTGAGACTGCAAAATTCACAATTTGCCAATATAAACTGAGGATGAATGCGATATTTAAAAGGACAAAAGTAGCTCTGATAGGAACTTCATTTTTCTTATCTGTATATATTTTTTCTATGCAGGTAGCACTTCTTAAAAATACTTATGCTATCAATTATTTAAATATATAGCGTATCCAATCTTAGAAACAAAATTTTAAAAAACATACTATCTATTCAGTGATTGGAGGCAGGACCTAGGTAACATAAGGTTTCCTCGAAATCATTCCATTTAAATTCAGTATAATCTCTGTCAAAATACGAAGTCCTTACTGAAACCCTCAAAAAGAATTACTGAAAACTCAGAAAAACTGGTATTAGTGGACTTATTTTTCGGAAACTGGCAAACATAGTATAGAAGTTTAATAGAAAGCCATTAGGTTGGTATAGTTATCGCTTCCTTTCCCACACAGTAGCTGATGCGCAGGAGGACTAAGCTACGCTCCCAAATCGAACTTCTCCCAAGGCAAGTTTAGCTGCCCGGGAACGGCTGGGCCTCGGCCAGCGGGGTGGGAGCGCTTGCGCTGTGCATCACTTGTTCTGTATATTCTCTTTTTTTTTTTTGTCCCCTTCCTTTTCTGTCCTATTAAACTGTCTTTGTCTGAACCCACAAATTTTACTGCCCTTCCCCAATTCTCTCCCCCATCCCACCAGGGTGGGGCAGGGGGGAGCGGGGGAATGGCTGTCTGGTGCTTAGCTGCCTGCCAGGTTAAATCACAGCAGTCCACAATCTTCTCCTACAGCTCTTAGAACATCTTGCAAGTTGACGATATGAAAAAAA
>NW_010518306.1:83402-83821 GCF_000687285.1 Phaethon lepturus | reverse complement strand
GGGGGGGGGGGGGGAGGGGGAATATGTTGATTAAATTAGGAACAAACAAAAAGCAGATCACTTGCACAGATTTTTCCAGTATTTATCTAAGTGAATGCTTTTGGATAGGGTAGTAATAAAAGAATGGTGGATAGATCACCAGAATGCAAGCACTGCCAAGTACATACACCAAACTTTTTCCCTTTTTTTGCTTGGTTTTTTTTTGGTTTTGGTTTGTTTTTGGTTTTTTTTTTTTTGTTTTTGTTTTTTGCTACATATCATTGCTGCTATTAACTACATAGATGTGCAAAGCCCTTTTATCTTGGGGAGGGGGGCAGTTGGGTAGGGGTGGGGAGGAAGCAGGCTTTTATCACTTCTCATGCCAGTTTTAAAACCTAGAGGACCAAATCCTTATTGCATTCTTTCTACACCTCATTTCC
>NW_010518306.1:57513-83369 GCF_000687285.1 Phaethon lepturus | reverse complement strand
GTCTTTGTTATCATACTCCTTCTGCAAGATTTAATCCTTTTAGTCCCACATCAAGTTTGAAATACTTGCAGAAAGTTCTGGAAGGTTCTGTAGTTCCACTTAGAGCATTTAGACATTAATTTGCTGTTTCCCTAGAGAAGAATGTGGTCTTTTTCTTATCATCAGTTAACTGCCTCCCCTTTTTAATTTTATGACCTAAAAGAGATAAGTAATACAAATCAGACAGACCTTTTTGAATAATTCCAGGAACATTTTAATGATAGTTTGTCCTGGTGTCAGCTGGGATAGAGTTAATTTTCTTCACAGAAGCTAGTGTGAGGTTATGTTTTGGATTTGGGATGAAAATAATGTTGGTAATGTACTGATGTTTCCAGCTGTTGCTGAGCAGTCAAGGACTGTCCAGCTTTTCAAACTGGGCTGCCAGTGAGAGGGCTGGGGGTGCATGGGGAGCTGGGACGGGGCACAGCCGGGACAGGTGACCCCAGCTGACCAAAGGGATATTCCATACCTTGTGATGTCATGCTCGGTATATAAAGCTGGGACGAAGAAGAAGGAGGAAGGGGGGGACATCCAGAGTGATGGCGTCTGTCTTCCCAAGTCACCATTACGCGTGCTGGAGCCCGGCTCCCCTGGAGATGGCTGAGCCCCTGCCTGCCCGTGGGGAGCGGTGAATGGATTCCTCGTTTGGCTTTGCTTGTGCGCGGCTTTTGCTTTCCCTGTTAAACTGTCTTTACCTCAACCCGTGAGTTTTCTCCCTCTTACCCTCCCAGTTGTCCCCCCCGTCCTACTGTGGGGGAGTGAATGAGCAGCTGCGTGGGGCTTAGCTGTGGGCTGGGGTTAAACCACTAAGTCCAATGTAATTTGGACATATGGAGGAGGAAGGAGAAGCAGGTGAGCTAGGCTAGAACACACATCATTGAAAGCCTCAGGAAACTGGACATTTGCTTTATTTGCGTGATGTGTTCTACCTCCCATCTAAACCTGTATCTCTAGTTTAATCATTACTCTAGTTTAATCATTTCTGTGATTCTGTGATTCTACTTCTAAGGTTAGTTACCATTTTTCAATGTGCTATTTCTTTTTTTCAACTTGAGAAGTCTCAATCACAGATGCTCCAAATAACATTTATACAGGACTCTAGGTTCACTCAGTGACTCACAAAACCGCTATTCATCATCTCTGCTCTTTTGTAGCAGAAGTACTTCCCTAAAAACACAAAAATCACAACCAGGTGTGGCAGGATAGTGGAGATACATATCAAAATGTATCATGTCCCACTCCTTAAATATTTACGGTCTTATAAATGTCAGCCACTCAGTTTACATTTTTACTTTTAGAAGTAAAATTTTATACTTTTATATAGAAAAAGGTTAGGCTTTATGTTTTTATACTTTTCCCCTGTGCGTTTATCTATTCTCTAATGACTTGCCAAGATACTAAAGAGAAATCATAACATAATTTTAATTCCTCATATAGCATAGATACCCAACAAGACCGAAGCTTCACTTAGCAACATTCGCAATGTGACTGAAAGAAACTACACAGTAAAATGACTGCAGCCAGCCCTGCAGCCCCCAAGAAAAGACATTATTCTGGTTTGTTTTCAAGGGATTCCTTGGGGTGAGTTGAAGAGGAACTAATGGCAGACTGTTTGCAACTGCTAACAAATTGCAATAAGGGGTACTACTGTGGCAGGACAGCAAAACACATATAAATCCAGCCTGCAGACATTTAATCTCATGAAAGATGGAAGACTATGATGTATAAATAAGGCAAATAATAAGAAATTCTGAAAGGAGCGGTCAAATGACCAAAAAACATACAAACTCCCTAGAAGCTGTTAAAAAATGGTGTATTCAAGGCCCCCCAAAACTTGAATGACTCTACAAAGCTAAGAAGGCTACGCAGGGAAAAACTCGTAATGTAGAAAAACTTGCTCAAGGGTGGAGAACAGGAAAGGACATAAACAAATTTCAAGTTAAACACAAACAACAAAGAGGGAATTTCACAGTGTAAGAAGTTGTGGCGGTAACCATTATCAAAAAAGGATTTAGATAAATTAATGGGCAGCAGATTCATAAACATACACTACAGGCAATAGGCAGGGATGTATCTTCTAACATCCCAAACCCAGTGACTGCAGATGCTGTGGGAAGTGAGGCAGGCTCACGTGCTGTGCCGTAATAGCATTTGCTGTTGCCGTTGTCGGAGGCAAGATACCGAGAGCGATGGACCCTTGAGCATTTCTCACGTTCCTGGAGTTCAAAAGATGGGAGGAGTCACACTACTTGTGCCGCACCCCGAGTGCCATCCACCAGATCACGGTGACTCCTGGGGTTTGCCGCTGGCCTGAGTTTATTTGTGATGCACCCCAAAATTTCACCTGACTTCCCTCCCTGCCCTCCCCCCCAAGAAGATGAGAGAAACACAGACGTAAAATGTATGTGAACTGTTGGGTATCCAAGTCAACATATCTATGTTTTGAATTGAAGGCATGTTGAGCGTTCTTAATTGCCTCTTCATTTTAGGTAGTGAGGGAGATGTTTAGTCACTCTGCAGACCAACACACATAAAATTGTAGGTAAGCAAATTAGATGTTTCTCTGAAAGGCCCTGTGACAGGCCTAAAATGCTTGCAACATGGTACACCCAGTTTACCCAGTCAGCTCTTGCCACTTCAGGCAGGAAGGTATCAGGACATAAAGTGTTGCTGAATCACTCCATCTTTAGATTGAGAAACAAATACTTTTGATGCCAAAAAGAAAGATTTCTTTCAAAGCAGCTTTTCCAAAATGTGCTATAAATACACTAAATATTACACAAGTCTACTGACCTACCTAAGAAAATCATTAGCCATCAGGTGGTTTGAATGTTGACTAATGAAGAATGTATGACTTTGTGTACAATAAGAGAGGATTTTTTTATGGCTGGTCAATAGGATTGAACTGATATGATTTATTAGAATTTACAGGCACAATTGCAAAGCATCCAATAATCACAGGTGGGAAGAGAAAGCCAGGCGGTTGTGACTATAGATGAAGACAACTGAGAAAGTGGCTTAAGTAACATGAGCAACTGAAAAAGACAACATTTCCGTTGCGAGTTAGAGAGTAACCTGCACTTTTTTCAGATTGACCGTATATATACGCTCTCATAGACCAAAGACAGAGATCACTGTTTAAGTACGTTAACATCCAGTTTTCATACACCTCAAACACAGAACAGTTTAGAAGAGCAAAATGTAAGAATTTAACAGAACAGATAAAGACAAGAAGCCTGGTTGGTAAAAGAACAAGAGCTCATCTGAATAAAATATTTTCACGTGCAAGGTTCTTTGCGAAATGAAGCAATGCAAAGGCAAACTATATCCTAATTTAGACAAATTGTTTAGGGAGAAAAAGGTAAGGAGTCAAAAACACGATGCTGCTCAAATATTTTACGTTTCTATTCCAAGACCAAATTTCAAATAAATTCAGTTTAATACTAGCAAAAAATAAATAAAACATGGGATTAATATTCATGACATATACAGCTTAAGAAAATGTTTTAGAAATGCGTTTTTTAAAATTCTATTACGAGTCTCAATTCTGAGACTGAATTTCCTTTCTCCTCCTCTTGCTGTTTTTTTTTTTAAAGCTGGTAATAACACTGTGGTAAAGTTTCACTGTGTATCAATAATCTATAGAACTGAATGAATTTTTCCTTTGTGAAAAAGCGCAACTCATAAGTACGGCAAAAGTTACAGAGCTGTACTATGGACCTATGCACCAGCAGCAAGGAGTCAACAGTTGCAGTCAATAAAATACTATTTCTAAATGCACACTGTAATTTTTGATTGTTTTTGTGTTTAGAGTGTTTTACTAGAGTTTTGTCCTTCTACTACAACAACATGTGTTTTAAATATGAAGCCAAACCATAATCTCTTTCAGTGTAAACTCTGAATGGAGACGACAATCAAATGTTCCTCTTACCTCATTTTGGAGGTCACGGATCATTTTGCTCTTCCTTTCCATTTCAGTCTTCAAAAAGTTAATCTACAAGTGTAAAGAAACGTTGAGCATGAGTTGAAATGTACCTTAACATAAGTTTAACTATTAATTATTTTTTTACTCTACTCACAGCTTTGGGGAAAAAAAAACCCACAAAAACAAAAGAAAAAAAGAGAAAACACCACCACCGTCCCCCCAACCCAAAACCACCCTGCATCTGTTTCTAGCAATATATTATTTTTAAAAACTTCTGCTTATATACCAATAAGGGTTTTTACAACTATATTAACTGATTTCATGATCTAAGATTTTTTAACCCTCTAAGAACACAACATCTATCAATAGGTTTCTAACACAGTTATTTGATTTGAATGCTACAGTACTGGTCCTAATGAGATAAACCCCTCGATTCTGATCAAACTCACGCGTGGAATAAAGTGAAAGCATTCAGATCTGGTCTTTAGTTCCTATTCAATTCAATGACTTGCCTTAGAAAGTAGAAATTCCAATCTTAGTTTTAAGATGGAATTTAATCACACACAATTTAAAAGATGGTTTTTACAAATCAGCCTAAGTTTCTTTCAGGACTGAGCTTTCTTCCCGGCTTACGGAACATAATGGGAGAAAGGAAGATGTAATTATAAACAACTAGGACTGAAAGAACACATTCCTTTCACTTTGAAGGAGGATGCTCTTGGATACCTTAACTAGCAAAATAGTCATACATATGACTATCAACATATACATGTATATACACCCAATGTCCCACGGCACGTTCTCTCCCCCATTGATACAAAAGCCTACCTATGTTCATGGGAAACTACAGTTCATCTGACATTGCAGCAGACTTGTCAAGAAAAACGAAACCGCTGTTAAAAAACAGATCTAGATTCTAAGAGACATTGATCTAGAGATTAATGGTTTGGATGTTATGCAGATAAAAAATGACAGTAAATTTACATATGGCAGCTGTTCTTAGAATCATGTCCACGCTCAAGTAGACAGATGTCAGTAATTTAAAAACCATCACTGGACTTGACATCACTCTCATGGGTATCAAAAGAGAAGTCAGAGCGCGCTATCATCACTTAAGAAAAGTAGGTGAGGGGTCCATGAGACTAGTGCCAACTGACATGCATAGATGGAACTTCATTTGCAAACTCTTCCAAAATTTTGTCTAAGTGGTTTGGCTGTGGGAATACTAACTGCACATCCAGCTACCGCTGTGGGTGACATTTTAACGGAAGATTAAGATATTCAGCACTTGCCTAGCAATCACATCCACAAATAGTGAAATTCAGTCCATGTATATTGCACAATAAATATGAAGTTTTTGCACAACAATAAAGGGAACAATCAAAAGATAAGATCAGTGAAAAAAATAAAACAGCTGTTCACCTGGTGGGTTTTGGTTTTTCAGCTGTTCAAAAGATTTACCAGCTATCATTAAAGACAAAAATAATATACTGACCTCAATTACAGAGCATTTCCTGTCTTAATCCTAACTCTCTAGAGAATATTAATATTCATTCAAAGCACTTCACTTCTAAACCTGAATATATATGAAATAATTAAGGAGATATGATATCAAAATTATTGTCTGTGTGCTCTCTATACATAGCCTGTAAGCATTAGCTTAGATCTTCTAGTGGAGAGATATTTAAGACAGCACAGTATTGTTAATTTAACCAGCAATCAATGTTAGTTAAACCGGTAATTTTTGTTAATTACTATTCACATACACGTGGACATCTTAAATAGCGCAAACTTACTGTTTTAGCTTAACTGAATAACTAAAAAAAATTTAAATCCTGTTCTTTTTAAAAAAATAATACCAGCATTAATTAGAGAGTCATTCATTTTTGCTTTCACATTATAATGGCATTTTTAAAGCTCTTCTACTAAATCTCTAACAGCTGAAAAGCCACGTAGTCATAAAGTATAGTTATAGAGAGCTACATAGGAGGGATTTATAAGGCTTGGCTGCTGGAGCTAATATAGACACAACCATTTAAGTGCATCTGTGTGTATAATTTCATGCTTTAAGGCAGATCGGCCTGTATCAGACCATTTGCATGATGCTTTCAGTCAGTCCCAAGGACAAGGCATAACACCATTTCCCAGAAGAGATGTAAAAATTCTACTTTCAGTCACCAAATCCTGATAGCATAATAAACAAGAATGGACATTTATACCCAGCTCTAAATTAAAATGCACTGAAACTGAAAAATTGAAACTAAGAAACTTTCTATATCTATTCCTCCATTCTACCCATTCTTTGTTCTTGTTTGACATTCACCTCTTTCCAAATGTCAGCTGCCTTTAATTACTATCTAGCTGTAATTATGAAAACACATAATGAAATGTATTGTTCTAAGGCTGAACTTTGCGATATTAAGCAAGGACACTGCTTCTGTCTCCTGGAGACAGCCATCCAAGGTACTCAGAGCTTTGTGTTTCAGAGCTCATTATGTTTATTAAAGGCAACAGCTTCCATCCAGTGGCCTTTACTCACAGCGGTTTGTGACCTTGAAATGTTCAAATTAAATTTTCCCCTACCGAAATACAGAATGCTTTAGCAGATGGCAGTGATCTAATTCTAGGAGTCAGACAATACTTAGTTATTCACTACAGACGAAGAGTGGAAGAATACCAATGTAACATCACTACCACACAGCCAAAGCTCAGCTGTATACTGATTTACTTACCTCCAGACTTCTTACGTCTTGCTCAGGACTAACACATGAGCAATTAAGATGGGACTGGAATAAATTCATTAACGTCTATTTTGGCAATATCTGGAAACCCAAAAGTACTCAATACTAATTTTCGTGGTCTTGAAAATTTTCAAGTTGTAGTACAGGAATTGACTCCAAAAGTCAGAGAGAACTGGTTAGGCTATTACCTAAAACATAGGAAATACTCTTTCCTTTGGAAAAAAGTTCTCTACAAAGTGACAGATACTTCTAAAAGCAAAGTATATTTCTTACCTACTAGGATTTCTTAGATGAGTATAACTTTTAAGCTGTAAGTTCTATTTTAATTAAGAAATAGATTTTTGTCACAGGCATATTTAGGACTTTAGGACCTGTTATAAGGACTGTTACTAAACAAAGTAAGTATTTTTGAAGTGAAATGAACATCTGATCTTTTTATTAAAAACACTGCAGGCATGAGTTTGTGATAGTTCTTGAGATTCTTGTTTGGTGGTGGATATCTCAAATTCTGTGTATTCTGTTAGTGTTTTATTACCAAGAAAAATCCTATTGATTTCAAAATCATAAAATCTTTGGGTTGGAAGGGATCTTTAAGGTCATCTAGTCTGACGCCCCTGCAACAAGTGGAGGCATCTTCAACTAGATCAGGTTGCTCAGAGCCCCAACCTGACCTTGAATGTTTCCAGGGTTTGGGTATCTACTACCTCTCTGGGCAACCTGTGCCAGTGGTTCACCACTCTCTCTGTGAAAAATTTCTTCCTTATATCTAGTCAAAATATGCACTCTTTTAGTTTACAACAATTATTCCATGTTCTATCACTACAGGCTCTGCTAAAAAGTCCATCTCCATCTTTCTTACAGGCCCCCTTTAAGCACTGGCAGGCTGCAGTAAGGTCTTTCTGGAGCCTTCTCTTCTCCAGGCTGAACCACCCCAACTCTCTCAGCCTGTCCTCACAGCGGAGCTGTTCCAGCCCTCTGATCATTTTTGTGGCCTCCTCTGGCCCCGCTCCAACAGGTCCATGTCTCTCCTGTGCTGAGGGCTCAGAGCTGGATGCAGGACTCCAGGTGGGGTCTCACCAGAGCGGAGCAGAGGGGCAGAATCCCCTCCCTGGCCCTGCTGGCCACGCTGCTTTGGATGCAGCCCAGGATATGGTTGGCCTTCTGGGCTGTGAGGGCACATTGCCGGCTCACGTCCAGCTTCTCATCCACCAGTACCCCCAAGTCCTTCTCAACAGGGCTGCTCTCCATCCCTTCATCCCCCAGCCAGGGGGTACTGATACCAGGGGTTGCCCCAACCCAGGTGCGGGACCTTGCACTTGGCCTTGCTGAATCTCATGCGGTTCACATGGGCCCACTTATTGTTTATTTTTATGTCATGCATAATTAAGTCACCTTAATTGCCATTTTCTATTGTGAACACTAAGCAACTGGGAAAAAGGAGTTTATACAGACATATTTTCTCCTTTACCTTGACAGACTGTACTATAATTGTATCAAACAATTCCATCACCATTATTAAACATTGTTAGCATGATATAAAATATTAACAGAAACAAAATGTAAAAGGCAGGTTGAGCTTACTCTACCTAGCCAAACTCTTTCTGCGTATTTCCCCGTTTCATTCGTTACTTTCTCCCTCATCCAGAGCTTTTCATACACTTTAACTGCAGTTAATGGGAAACAACTTTGCAAACCTCAAGGTCACTTCCTAAAAAAATAACTATTTCTTAACATAGAAGCAGCTAGAATGAAGCACAGTCAAGTGGAGGGACCTTCTCCGAAATGCTCTAAAAGCCTGTTAACCTAATGCAGTGGTACAGAATCACTACTTACCCTATTTATTCAAATTCACTGGAGAAAAAAAACCCACTTTCAAGGTAGAGGTGTCATTTGCCCTTTGCCTCTTTGGTAACAGAAGTGAAACTTAGTCCATGGCTCCTAATCCTGCTTCTGGAAGAAGTGGTTGCACTTCACATTTAGAGATAGAGCTTTACATGTTTTTTTTCACTGCATAACAACCTATTATAAAGTGCCTAGGTATTTGATATTAAATTCAGACCAAAAAGCTCTGGCAGCCTTCATTGATTTTTAAAGAGGACAACATGTTATTTGGCATTGTGTCTTACACATTTTATATACCTGTTGTGTAACTAAACGCAATATGGTGCTTCTGACTAACAAGCTTTATCTAAGAAATGCATTTTCATATACAAATAATCCAAAGTTCTAGTATGAGATGGTCTGTAGAGAAGCTCCCTCAAAACCCAAGGCTTTCTGGAAGAATGTATGAACCTTGAGCTTTGCAACACAGAACTACTCTAAAATTTAAACCGTCCTTATCATAACTAGTATATTCCCCTGCACATTTTACTATCCCAGATAGAGCAGCTGACAAAAGAGGCATAAATTTATCCAAGGTCTGCCATACATTTTCTAGAAAACACCTGTCCCAAGAGAGACTGCTGCTCGTCTTCATATGTTAGTCCTACAGATGCAGAAGACAAAGAACCCAGAAAGGGAGTGCTCGCTCCTGCCAAGAGCCCCCAGGTCAATCCTCAGTGTGATCGGTACTGCGAAGGCCAGGAATACCTTTACACCTCCTTTTTGTTTCCTCAAGCCTGAGTTGCTGCTTCTACCCTCAGAAAGTTGTTACCGACTAGCAGCAGCTCTACTGGCTGCTCTCTGAAAGACGGTATGCACCAACACTTCAGCAGATCCTCAGAATGGCAACTTTTTAGCTGCCCACAGATCATCCTTGGCTTCTGTGGTCTTAAAGGGCCAAAAGAATGGATAAGCATGCACAATAACGTTGATAACATTGTTTCTGATGAATCATTTGTGCAACTGATAGCGAAGAGTCTTGCCAGACTTTGCACAAGACTTGGATGGAAAGTGTAATGTATTGAAAGTATAACGTATTGCTACGGCATCTCCTTTGTTCTTTTCATTTGGTCAGAGTCCTTGAATACTTTCCAGGGTATTTTTCATGTAATTTGACTTAATTTTTCTAAATTCTTACTTACACTTTTGCATTTACCTAATAAAGAACACCTTCAGGCAGGTGTTCCCTGTTGAATATATACAGCAATTTAACATACAGTAAGCATTGTCCTATGCCTCCTCAGCAAGTGCAGAAAAGAAATATGTATTTCCACTCCCCCTCCAGTGTTTCGTTCACGTGGCTTTGAGAAACGCAATTCTATTCTTATTTATTCTGATGAAAATCAAGATTTACTTCACCAAATCCTGTAGAATAAAATGTGCTTAAATTGGATTAGGAACAAGACTCACAATTCATTAAATTAGAATTAAATTCAAGCTCCCATCCTCTAGCTAGGCTTGCCTCAAAGTACCTAGACCTTCTTTGAGAAAAAACTTTCAGAAAAACATGAAACATGTGGAGAAACCAGGTATAAAGTAACCCTGTGTGACAGTAATAATATTTATCTCCATTTTCTATTGCAGCTTTCATCTGAGGATTCCTGAAGCACTTTTTGAATATTCATTCAATCTCATTGTACTGGTGAGTTTCATTATGTACATTGTACCCTGAGGTATAAAGAAATAAATGCCACAACCCAAGGACACAGTTCTGCTTTCCTTAAAATCAGCGGCAAATTTAGTATTCTGTTATTGCCAAGTTTTAGAATACAGCTCAAGAATTCAATTTCTCTAACCAGCTGACAACACTCCAAGCCAAATTCTCTTATAATCTCAGATGGGTTTTTCTTGCTTTCTGCACTAGGTAATATTTTTACTTACAGTTAACAGTAGATTCTGTTTCACTTGTGTAGAACAGAACTTGTGCTCATCCCCAGTGCTAGGGTGTGGACTTAATTTACACAAGCACTGCTGTTCCAACTAAAAAAAGCATTATATCACAAAGAAAAACAGAGCAAATAAGCCATTCACTACATCTGAGGTTTATTTAATCCACAGCTGAATTAGTGTTGAATATCAAAATCTAATACACAGATTCATTAACAAAATGTGCTTTCCACCTTTAATTTGTAGGACTAGAATTCATTGTGCTGATAAAGCTAGTGTGAATGTGTCTGCGCACCTGAAAAGTGTTTTCAAAAAAATCATACGTTAATTAAAAGAAATCTGCAAAAGGAATACTTTAGTTCAAAATAGACATGGTTTCTAATAAGAAAGTAGCATGTAAAATATGCTCTCTCAAATCCTGTTCACCAAGGGCATAAAGCCACATCCTATTCACATTCACACGAAATAAGGCATTTGTAAATATTTGCTAAATTTAGTAATTATTTATAAGCCTCTGTCTTGGAGGAACTCTTGTTTTGTGAGTCTGGAAGACTCACAAATATTACTAAATAAATCAGTAATTATCCAATAAAACTAAAAATAGATCTGAAAACAAGTTTCTAGAAGGTTTTATAAGTCCAAAGTTAGAATCACAGAACACTTGAGGTCTGAAAGGACCTCTGGAGATTATCTAGTCAACTTACGCTCAGTGGTGTTCAGGTTGTCAGAACAGTACTAAAAACATCAGAAAAATATCCTTTATACATCTTAGGATTACACAGAAAACATGATTCTACTGTTTGGGTTTTTTCTACAATGACAAAATGGGGCTATTTATGCCCCACGGCGTTAACAGCGCTCCATAAAAATCCAACCAACTGTACGATTTACCCAGAAACAGAATTTCATTAAAGCATGAAAACTTAACAGGACTTAATACCTTCCTATAGTGATAATTAGATCTACGATGGTCAAAATCAGACCCTCTACCATGATTCTATCTGGATGCTAAAAATTGGTAGTGATTCCAAAAAAGTCAATGGGTGTATGACAGCGTACGTTGGTATAGATGAGACATGAGGGTCCATAAAGATTAGTTTATCACTGAAAGGCCTGAGTCTCCAGACCCAAATCTCCAGAAGTGCATACACACCCCTCAATCCCACAGAAATTAGTGAAGAGAGCAATATTAGCGCTTTTGAACATACAAACTTTTTTTACCTTCTTCCGAAGCTTGGATGTCAAGTATGTGTTAGTACTCTACAAGTTTTTTACATGCAAATTTATTTGACATAATGACAAATTCTCAAGGCAGAAGGATTAAAAAAAAAAGAAGAAAAAACCCCAAAAATAATGAAAGAGGGACAGGGAATCACTCACTGTAGCCTGCTGCTTTTCTGCTTTCTCAGTTGCCTCATTAAGCTGCTTTTGAAAGGCCTCCTGGAGAGATTTCAATTCTTCCCTAGTTTGTTGAAAACACAAAACACAAACTTCATCACAAATGTCCATTAAGAAATAATTCTTTGTTTTCAAGAAAAGACACCTTTAATTATTCTGAGTAACAGACAGATGTATTGTGTATACGTGTCTCGCTAATAAAATCATAACGACCCCATGAACTATAATGCCAACGCAAGACAAAAATTATCTACGACAGAAGCTGGCCATCTTTTACACCTACCGAGTTGCTTGCTGTGCTAAACATCTGCCGGGGTATAATTTCTAGAAAAAAGATCGGCACCGCAAAAGCAAGGAAAGCGGGCAACTGAAAATGCACTGAAATAGAACCACGCTTATCAATAAGAACAAGTTTATACCTGTTTTAAAATAAATAAATAAATAAATAAATAAAGCTCTGATAAAATTCAGCCTTCACCTTGCTCTTCCTAGAGACAAGCAACACAAAGTTCCGTGGCAGATTTTGGCATACGAGAAGAAAAGCAAGAAGATAATTGCTTGGATTGGGTTTTATTTCAATCACAAAAACCTTTGCATTACTGATGCAGTAAGAATTTCTCTTAACCGCAGCGGGCTGAGATCCTCCGCCACCCATGTCTTTCTACTCACAGCATATGACACACTTTGGAGCTGTGGCAAAAGTAGAAGAGTGACATATTTAAACTGCAGAGCTTTTTCAGGGCTGTGGCTTGCATGGATAAACCTCCACAGAAGACCAACATGAAACTAGACTTGCACACGGGTAATAATTTAGCCCAGTGAAAACTAAACTGGAATGGAAACCATCTAGTTCATACAATAACAGGACCTCTGAGCTGCTGGATCATCTTTCTTGTTAGCCGATAACCCTACTACTTTTAGCAATTTTAGGAACACTAATACAGAACAGATTTAATTGAAACAGTGATTGAGCAGCATGAAAAGAACATGCCATCAGCACAATGCAACTCCCTTCCTGTACAGACAGATGCGATCGTTTCAAGGTGCTGATGGTAGATTGAAAGAATAAAACCTGAGACATCATAGTAAGTGACCACGTTTTACTTGCAACTTGGGAAGTACTGAAGAATTCACACAAAAGGGATTTAAGAAAACAACTAATTTTAAGTCAACAGAACTACATCTACTTACATAAGCTGAGATTCTAGCACTCTAAACTTCACTGTATCATCCATCTTTGCAGAGAATAATCAAAGTAGCGCTCACAGACCAAATGCAGCTCATGTTTGGCCAAAGAAAGTAGATCGTAGCATTAATATTGGGACATATTTTGAATTTTGGTTCAAATACAATAGATTTAAGCACAACAGCATGTTCACTGTTCTTCACTTACTCCAGATGAAGTACAGCCTGAGGCTCTTGGTAAATAAACTGTGACCTGTCCTTAGCAAAATTCTATGAGGGAGATTCCCTGGTACATTTTTAACACCTCTTTCTTACACTGAACTTCTACACCTCTCTGGAAGTAAAATCCAGTAAGCCTGTAAACAGCTGTCAAGTTCCTGGAGTAGCTCCAAGGCATTTTCTTGGAGTATATTGTAAAAGCCTTTTATTTTCTGAAGGAGGGTGAGGGCTGCTCAGCAGCACATTGCACAGATCAAGGGTCTATCTCTGGGAACCGCTGTTGTGCAGTATACTCAATAGCTAAATCCCTTAGAAGCAAAAGTCAATATGTACTTTTGGGTGGACCTTGAGACTTTAAGGGGTGATTTTAAGGAGGAGATTAGGAAGGGTACTTGCAGTATGCAGTAAAATCTTCCCTTAGCAGACTCAATTTTCCTATCTGCAACTAAGATCTGTTTACTAAATCATCCGCAATACTTCTAATCAATTGATCTCGCTGTTTCATAAAAGCTGCACAACAACCAAACCACTACGAAAACATATTCATGTATGAAAGATGGAGTCGTGACAAGGGCAGCTACCTTGCTGAGACTTACTAACTTCACCTTCAGTTACACCCAAACCATGTAAGTGTTTGAATAGGACATTAGCTCAAGTCCTGCTTTCATCATTTGTCTGGAATACCTGAAAGACGCTTACGTATCTGATCCTTGTCGATCAAAGTAAAAGCAAGAGCTTCTGTGAGTATTGTATTGTGGGTCCTATTTGTTGTGTATTATAGAACTGAAGGTCATTTTATCAGGAGCCTTCTCTATAGGTATGCAGTTTCATAGGTACTTCTGTTAAATACAACATCAGCAATAAGATGGCCATCGGATTTAACTATTGCATTCCTAACAAGGAAAGAAGCGTGAACTTTATGAAGTTTTTAAAATATTTTTTTCCTAAGGAAAAAGATGAAATAAGGATGCATGCATTATACAATATTGTTTCAGCAAAAGTGATCCTTGTATTAGTTATATTTTCTTGTTATTAAAGGCATATTGATGTTATTTGTTGGTCCGAATTCCAAGAACTAAGAGAAGTAGAATGATGAGAGTTACTTGCGATGAAGCACCAAGGAACTTGAGTCTAAGGACTAGGCTGGGAACGCAAGTTTGCAGAAACTCTATTTCTTAAGTGCCCAATGAATAATTTGAAGCAAATACTTCTCTCTCTTCCTAGCTGCCTTCCTCACAGATACCCAGTGCAAGTATTCCTACATTTGCACAATGACTAATGATTTTGAGTGTCTACATGCATGAATATTTAATTGAAAGGACTGAATAAATATTTATATCATCTCCAAATTCAGTTTGAGACACTAGAATAATTTAATTAACTGGGCATTACCATCCACCAGTAATTTTCTAAAACTTCTGATTTTTTTCTTTTTAAGAGAAAATTTCATTACTAAAGCTTCCTAAGAAACCAAAAATCCCTTTCTTTGGCAGATACCTCACTACAGCATTTTAATATCTTTTCCCAACATATGTCCAATATCAAGTACTATGTCATTTGTTTCAAAAACTTCCCAAAACAGCATTCTCTGCCCTTATTTTACTGTTACAGCAGACTTTAATCTACAAACACTACTGTATTCTGAAGTAAAAAAAAAAAAAAAAAGGTGCAATTTCCTAGTCTGACAGTTTTCAGTCTGGAAACGGAAGGAGAAAGGAAGAGGTGGGGGTCTTACCTTTGCTTTTGGCCCAGTTCCAGAAGTTTCTGCACATCACTTTTGGCTGATGCTTCATCGTTTTTCAAAGACTGATGGCAAAGGAAGAACTCTATTACCAAAGAGATCTTTAATATTATTCATCTGTGAAATGATTAATTTGGTCCTCTTTCACAAAACGCTCCCGGTGAATTACAGATATCACCACTTGTGAGAAGCAGAGGAATAGCCTGACTTTTTTTTTAGCATAACTCAGAGCTAACTGTACACAGCTGTTTTTCAATTTCTAAATGAGAGCTGATCAAAAATAAGTAGATTTAGAAACAAACGGATGAATAAAGCATTAGGATAGTATGGTAAAGATAAGTGTGTATATACAGAAGATAATACTATATCTCTTTGCCTATATCTGGATCTCTGCAGTATCGAGTCTAAAATATCTCATAGCGTCATTTTGCTGAGTACTACCTTTGACTGTGCTGCATAAGAAATCTCATTCTCAAATAACTTTGTTACAAGGAGAAGCACATTTCTCTAAAAAGAAGAACACTCCTACAATAATAAAGAGTGTTAAAGCACTTCAAAAAAAAAAAAAGAGAAAAGGTTCAATAGGCCACAGTCCACGTTAATTAGAACCAGAGAAGTCTGAAATATAAGACAATATAATAATATAACGTAGCACAGGATTGAGACACAGTGCCAGCGTTCTCCTGGGGAGAATTACAGGGATTCTTCTCCTTATATTTTTCTCCACTTAGCTTACATCAACATGGTGATAAAAACACAATGTCAGGAAAATACTGTCCTTTAAGATGGCGTGACATAGAGACAAATCTCAGCTGGTAGTGAGTCGGAACGTTTTCACCAGACCAACAGAGTGTATCTGGAAAAGACAGGCATGTTCTTAAGTGAACATCTGGTGATTTCCGGGCTTCAAATCCAGAGCAGGATTTTTAATCTACTTTTCACTCTGAGGAGCTGATTTGACTCCAGAGTTAATCTGACTATTGCCCTTCGAGTCTATCCATGATACCTCAAAACCTCTCAAGTAAACAGAGGTGTCTCAGCTCGAGCTGCAGGTTTATCTAACACAATTTCTCATTTAAACTTGTAAAGTAATGCCCTGTGGTAAATCCAGCCTGTCCGTCTAGATGGCACGTCAAGTAGGTAAAACAAACAGCTAAACTAGGCTGAGTTTGTGTAACTCATCAGCAAAGATGCAACCTGCAACAGCAGAGGAAATCTTTTTATAGTAGCTGCCAGGACAAAAGTGAGGTGACTCCACTAAGACAGCTTATTCTTTTTCCTTCCCTTCCGTTTTTTGTTCTACTATGCTCTATTTTCTTCTTCTTTTTTTTTTTTTTTTTTTTTTTTTGAGTAAGTGGACAAAGGGCCCAACTCATTAGGATTACATTTTGCATGAAAACATCGGGCTTATGTTGAGTACAAGATCAACAAAATAGTTTTTCACATTTTTAAAAAGAAAAAGATACCCACATTTTTCGTAATAAATAGACACCGATATGAAAAAGTCAAGGTAAGTAATCCTACAGAAACAGAGAGACAGAACCTAACCTGGAGGTTTATTTTAATTCCTTCAAGTTCTTTAGAAGTCTTCGACAGCTGACGAAGGATATTGCTCCTTTCCTTAAAGACTTCTTTCAGCTGTTTTTCCAGTTCTTCATAGCCCTGTCTAACACAGAAAATAAAAGCATGAGATCTTCTCAAAACATTACTCAATGCATCTGAAAACAGTCTTAGTTCATCCAAATTGAACTAATTCCAATGCTCTTTATACATTCCAAATTGGAGTGTGTGTCCCTGTTCACCTATGTAATTTCTCCTAATGTAGATAAATAGATGTTTTATATGTCAAAATGATGTGCTGCACCTGAATATGCAAATTATCAGACTGAAACACTGCAAATGGTGAATTGTCTGTGATGAAGAGGAGACAGATAGGTTGGATTTAACATGAGTGATGGTACATAGCCTGAGATTTTTCTTGTTTTAAAAGATATTCCATGCAAGAAACAAAGCCAAACTTTGAAAGTATGAAGTTTTGTGACACCCAGTAATTTGAGGGGAGGATGCTTCAGATCTAGTTTAACTTTATAAAATTTATTCCATTCCACACAATTTTTCCTCACTTAAACATCCTTACAGTATAAACTCGAGCTGAGGAATATGCTAAGAGGAATCAAACCTAATTATTAATTAATGGATAAGACAAAATATTCTATCTTTTTCCAAGTAGTAATTTTTACTTGGAATGTAACTATACATTTTGAAGTTTTTGTAAAATCCACAGTGAAATAAATCCAATGCATATTGTTTTAGGTTGAATGAACTACAGATTCAATGCTCATACTCCATTTCAGAAAAAAAAGTTATACTTAATTCTAAAACAACATAATTTTTCATTTAAAATTATCATTTTGAGGAAGACTGATCAGTGAATTGAAACATCCATTCCTTCTACAACTTAATTTTAATTTAATTTTTTTTTTTTCCTTTTTGCTGTACCTCTGGTTCTAAGGAGGAGGAAAAAAAGAACTTCAACTCTGCAACATATTGCTATTATTTTATTATCAGATCCAAGACCCTGAAGGTAAACAGGAACCTTAACACTTTGTAAATATATTTTGAAAACACATTTTAGTAAAGAAACTTAGTAAAGCAAATCAAGTATGCTATTTAATATCAGTCCTATCTATTTTAGCAATAGACAGATCACAACATATAATTGATGAAAAAAGAAAATTATTCTATATTAAATGATAGTTTAGACACCTAGAAGAGATTAAAGTGTATAAAACATCTCTCTTATCAACACAAGACTTTAAGCAAAGAATCTCAACGTCATATTGAAGTTTCAGCAATAATTGTATTTTGCTTAGAACATTGCAAACTAAAAAGCGTAGAGTTCTTTGAGTTTGCATCTCTAAGGAAACACAAAACATCTCAAATTTCTGCTTGCTACTGCAAAATAAGAACTGAGATCTTTTGCTCCGCAACATATCACCCAACACTTTCAAGGAAGACCTTCAGCATAATTGCTAGGTCCACTGTTTAATTTTACAATAGAATTTCTCTTTTAGGGGAAAGTTGAAAACAGAAGAGGAGATACTTCCCTCTACCCCACACCCAAAAAAATTGTTAAGTTTTCCCAGAGTGGTAAAATAAAAACTACAATTTTCTAATACCTTCTGTAGCTGGTAGATAAACAGTAAAATATTTTATTCTCTTGATAAATTTTGCCCCACCCCAGCCCCCTTTTTTTTTCCCAATATATGCGTGAACTTTATTTCAAGAAACTGTGATTTCAGACTGCTGCGACTACATTCATCTGTGCGAGGAAAAGAAAAACTGCCCGTCTAGTGGGGGAATAAGAAGTACCTCTGAAAACAACTCTAAGATGGCATGGGGTGAAGGTACTGTAAGGAGATAACACCAAGACTCAGCTATGCTTATCTACTAGTAACTAAACAGCACTCATAAGTAATCTGGTTATCCTTCATATTGATAGTTAATGTCATAAAAAATAATTTCTCTCAAATAGAGGTCATGGAGGCAAACTCATCATGGCTTTACAGGAAAATCTATAGGCCAAGATTATGAACCTTCCAGAATAAAGCATTATTTACATCGAGGGCTTGGTTAAATTTTTCCTGTCAAATTGAATAAAAGAACCTATATGAATTAAATCTAGCTACTGCTACAATACCTCATAAATATTGACATTCTGGTCATTACATGCAAGGTAAATAAAATCTCACGCATTGAGTTTTATATAGCAACATCTATAGTTTTTTTGTTACCGCTCCAGCTGTGGCATGATTTTAAACAAGGTATACATGACTGTAGAAGGGCTGGCTCACCTCAGCAGTAACAACATTATGTGTAATCAGCCTGACAAGCTTCAGAGAATATTCCCATTTTAATTTGCCGATGAACAGAGGTCAAGGAGGAATTTCCTCCTACTAAAGTAAACAGGTAGTTTCAATATGGTCATCACTTCCACTCCTCTTTAAGCATGACAAAAATTGCCATGAGGCTGCTCTTGTGTAAAGTTAAACCCTACATTTAAGAAAAATTACCTGCGAGTGGTAACATTGTCTTAATGATCAATTTAAGGTAACACCACCACCAGTAATTCCAGTTTAACGTGAGCGTTTAAAGGCCATCTGTCCCAAGCAGCCAATTATGCTGCCCCATGTGTACGCAGTGGGCACAGGTTTCACTCTACTGTCTTACAAATACTGATACATACCAATTTGCATAAACTAGAACATTTTAAAATTAAAATTAATATAAACTATGCACGCACTTATATTTTCCTTCATATTCTATTTTATGACACGCTAGGCAGGGAGGAGGAGACAAAGTGCCAACAACTTCCCACAGTGTTGCCACAAAACAACCTAAACCCTCAGAACTGTTAGAAGATAATTTTTAAAAAAGTAAAGACGACTGAAGATACGAGACATACCTATCAGATCTATTAACTACTAGATCCTTCAACGATTTTAAACTCTGGCCAATATTATCTCTGCTATCATGCTTTGTCTCTTAGCACTGTGTCCAAGAACGCTGCCTATGTATTTGAAGACAGCAAAATTCAACCCTGCATCTCTGCGATAGCCAACAAGCCCTCAGAGTAGACCATCTATTTTGATGACCCCTATTTCGACGTTGCAAATGTGTGTCATTTAGACCAATGAAGTGCAACTGAAGTGAAAAAAAGGTACATTTGTAAATACAGTGGTCTAATAATGATTCACTTAGATTACTCAAGGATTCCTATATTCTTCCACAAACTGAATATACCTTCAATTTTACACTTCTTTAATATAAACAGGATTCTCAGGACTGTGTTTAAGAAAAGATCCATAGTCAGTTGGTTTTCTTATTCTTCCCTTCTTGAATTTCAAATAACCAAAATTTAGTCTCCCATGTATTTGATAAACACTTTGGAGAGTTTCACACACATATATGCAATATAATTGTAAGTATGGATAGGCAGGCCATTCTAGAAGAAGTAAATTCACTTTTCCACATCAGCATGCCCATACTCTGCAGCCGTAGTATTATATGAAAAGCATAGTGTTTTTTCTGAAGTTAATGTTAGATTAAAAAAAAGTAAATAAATATTTCCACCATGATGTAATAACGTTTCTTTCATATTCGAAAACACACAATATATGCAAACACAAATACCAAATTTTGTCCTGATGAATATCAGCAAACTCCTTGATCAACTAACAAGAAAATTATTTGTGCAATTAAGAAAAAACTGCAAGACATAAAGCAACTGGACCAAATACCAACAAGACTGCATCAGCATAATTCCTCTGAATACAGAGAAGATTTCCATTAAAATAATACCTAATCTACATTTAGGTACCTGAATGAAACATATAGCTTTAAGATGGATGGCATCACCCCTCACCACGAAGGACAAAGTAAGAGAAGGAATTTTAGCAGGAAAACGGTGAAATGTTAAACTCAAGATCAAATTATGTGGGTGTGGAGGGAGAGTAGATTCTTGCAGACAGAAAAATAAGCTCCGAACTGAGCGATTTACTTACGCTGAACTTGGATGCCGGTTTTGTACTACAGTGCAATTCTGGAAGAAGTTGACTCTGTGAACGTGACATGTCACCACTGTACCACCCTGCCACAAAGACCGTGAAATCCCAGTGGCTTTCTGAAGTCTTTTGATCCTCAAAAGCTGTCAGGGTTCTCTACTGATTTTGCAGTATAATTATATGAGCTCAAAATAAGTTAAACCCATTCCTAGGAAACTGCACTAAGTAATTATACACTGATTAAATCTGTTCTCCGAATATTAGGTTATACCAGCTACACCATTCTGCAAAATAAAGTGTCATTATCAGCATATCCACCTGGCATTAAAATGAATATTTATAATTTTAGCACATGAACGTGCTTTTAAAAATTTTCGTTATAAACCAGAACAATTTAGCAATACTCTTCATGTTAAGGTCATCTGTAGAACTCCAATGGCAAGCTGTATTGCTTTTACCATCGGCCTACTGACGTAGTGTCAGTGTAAACACCAATATAATTTGTTTTCAGGGAATGGTATTCACTTGTAGTTTTAAGCTTAGTCAGCTGTTGACTCTTCTATTATTCTTGCTGACATGATTTAATAGATTATAGTAAGCATTTCAACAGATTCTAATTTTCAGTACACAACAGAGACAAATGCCTAGTAACTAGAAAGACTTGCACACCAGAGATCACTCCACCTCTGACGGTGATTTCCTTAAATATTAGAAGTTAAGCTTTTAGTCTTCAAAATAAGGACTGAGTTTATTTCTCACTGAATAATATGTACTATGTCAGGACAAAGTAAAATTGATTCTGTTTTCCCACTAGGCTTACAAAGCCTGACTTTGAAATAAAACTTTTATAAAGATTTAAATTATTTATGGTACATAAATGTCCCCGACTGAAAAAAAAAACCCCACACAAACCAAACCAACCAACCAAAGAAACCCACCTTTAAAACAAAAGGGAAAGTTGAAATACAGTCTTCAGTTTAAGACAAACTTAGATGTCTCTTTCAGCAAATCTGTCGTCAGTTATTTTCCTCAAGCCACTCTTTCTGTTTTTTAAACTTTCCTGCTGTAACTGCAATTAATGACTTAGGGCACCCTCCTGTAAATTCTCAGCAAGTTAGGTAAGATGATGAGAAGGTCACAGCCTCATGGGTTTCCCTATTTTTTTAAAGCAGCAGTAATTAAGAAAATGGTAGATTGTATTCCTTTTCATGCACCATAAACATTAAATACTGCTTTACAAAGTACACTTGCAAAGCGCATGATTGCCCAGGTGCTTCTGAAGCAATATTTGAAAGATATTCTTGGTGGCAGATGTGTACACATAAATCTGGTCTGTATTCAAGTGAGAATAAGATTCATCACAATTCTAAATCAACATATCTGGAAGTTGAAGATAAAAGTCTTGATATTTATAGGATAGCTAAATGAGACTGAAATCATTAATAACGGTAACAGAGCACTGCAATGCTGCCTTTTCTCTCTCTAAATATGAGCATTTTTTAGCTAGAAATTCAGTGGGAGGGAAGTAGTTTATTAATGATCAAAAAGAATGGTCAGATTACCTAAAGAAAGTATATATAATTATAGTGTGCATATATAGAATATACTATAATAGTATCTAACCTTTTAGCTGATTTCAGCCAATTCTGAATTATCAATGCTATTTGAAAAAATCATATAGGCATTAAAGCTGATCAGAAGATAAGCTCTGGCTGAAATACAGCCTTTGTCAGGTACAACTGTTCTCCAGACTCAAACGGCATTTACGTTATGTGTTTTGCATTCGCTTTATCTGAACACTGTGTTTCAGACTGGGGGGCTGGGGTGAAAGGAACAAAAACAAACACAAAATCTTGGGGATTTTGGGGAAGTCAAGGAAAATTTTTATTTATCTGGCCTTCATAATTTGTGCAAAATATTTGTTTGGAATGTTTCACCCCTACCTACTGAAAATAACGTACGATCCCGTGGTTCAGGCTTGGTTTATTAACAGTTCAAATAAAAATTGCATTGTCAGTACTTATATGACTATAGCAGGTTATGACCACTTAAGTAGACTTAAGTGCCTGACCTACTTTAACAGCCCACAAAATAGTAGCAGTGCTGGTTTCTACACAGCTAGCAGCTAGAGAATCAGGCCCTTTGCATTTATTTCCTCTTACTTTTTAACGTATTCTTCATAAATAAACCAAAACAATCTAGCATCTTTTTGGCAGACTCTTGGCTGTGTAGAATCAGTGACTCGTCAGGAAAAAGATGCAACGATCAGTTTCCATCAGTGAGTAAAGGAACAAAAAGAGATTTCTGAAAACTTGCAGCTGGTGTAGATACCTGGCCCCAGGAAATGACACAGCAAGTTGAATCATCATGTGTTAACGTGACACTGAAAATAATGACCCAAAGAAAAAAAAAAACTAAATCAACTTTTATTCATCCACGGAAAAGTGCACAGACCACTAAAGCAAAGAGTTATCATCA
Source organism: Phaethon lepturus (assembly GCF_000687285.1). Taxonomy (NCBI): domain Eukaryota; kingdom Metazoa; phylum Chordata; class Aves; order Phaethontiformes; family Phaethontidae; genus Phaethon; species Phaethon lepturus. The sequence goes on along the minus strand of NW_010518306.1, from coordinate 60,311 downwards.
CGAGGAAGGACTGTACGAAATCCTGGGACTGACGCCACCGAAAAATAACTCCTCCTCACCAACATACAGATAGGTGCGTTGAGCCTTTTTTCTTCTTCAAGCTATCATTCGGCACTTTACCCAGAGCAATGAATCCTTACTGGATTTATACAGTTGTAATATGGAACAGACATCTTCTGAAAAGGAAGTTACTAAACTCTTTAAAAATATTCAAATATAGACTGCATATATATGGACTTGGCCTCTGCATGTAGAGTTGACTCTTCGCACCAGTTCTAGAGGATTCAGTCTTTAATAGGAAATCCATTCACACAAAACCCATCTTTTTTCTGAGAGCTAACATTACCCTTTTCAGTTCTGACATTCTTCATCATTTATATACATTTATATAATACTGCCTTTGGTCTGCCTTTCTACTGCATATCTAAAACTTTTGACTATGACCTGAATGTTATTGCTCTTAAATACAGTACTGTTAAAACTAGTCTCCTCAGATAACTAGCAATGCTTTTTTCCAACATCTCTTACAATACAGTCAGGTTAACAGTTCTGTCTCAGCTATCTGTATGTTTTAATCTCACAGTTGTTTCAGAACTTCACATGTAATTCTGCTGTTTAATAACAACCAACCTACCAACATCATGACATCTATAGGAAATTTCACTCTAAGCTCTTATCTCAGTTGACACAGAACTGAGATATTTCTACTTTATCTGACAAAACTGTCAATGAGTATCCTCTGAAAGTCTATTACACTGCTTCGTAACTTAGTTTACTAAAGTTCACTGATCAGCTATAATGAAGTTTTAGAAATGGAACTTGTAAAACTTTTTTTTAATTAACCCAGAGGCAACAAAATGAGATAATAGTCCCAGATCATTCGATTCTGTATGAGTAACCATGCGCACACAACGTACACATACATAAACGTGCACACAAATCAGACATAAACCTAGGACTAGTGCATTTCTAGGCAAAGACATGCCACAGGAATATTATTTTTAAATTCAAGCTGGAACCCTATAATCGTGCTAAGAACGTGCATAGTGAGATCAGCTGGCAGTATGATCTAGAATTGCCAATGTCCCCTCAACATTTCTACTAGCTGTAAAAGGGCAAATAACGTGGTATAAGCTTAGCCAGTTGAAGCAACTGCTCCTATGCTGTTTTTAAAGATAAATGTGACTTGTCCTAATAAGGACATGTCATGTGGCACTTCTCAAAAATCTAACAGTACTAATCTAGATTTATTGCATTACTAAACTATACCATGATTTTTTTTTAATATATGAGTAAATAGTTTTTCAAACTAGCATCTTAAAAAGTCAAGGTAAAGGTGATAAAACTAGTTAGGGGACTCAGGTGCTTGACTAACCCTTCACTTACCGCCAAGATCCTAAGTTCCTCACCAGTTGCTACCCAGCACCACAAGCACCTAAGAATCTTCTGTGTTACTGCAAGTTAAATCCTGACTCTGCTGAATTGCTCAGAGACACTAAGAAAACAAAACGGAGGCACTGAATCCAGTGCACCAGGCACGTGTCTGGTTTGTGGACAAGGCAAGTTAAGTGCTGATCTTGTGAGTATTTATTAGGGCAGGGAGAAAAGCCAAAGCCATAAGCAGTGTAAAAACTAGTGTTCTCCTGCAGTTATGGAGACCTGGGAGGGCCTGGATGTTGTATCGATCATGTAGACTGTAATAAGAAAATAGTCGTGATTTCTGCTAAGGGAATCTAAAGCTCCTTGGCTGCAGCGAGTGCTGCAAAGCTTCCCAAACGAGGCAGCCCAGACCGGCCGCCTCCGCGCTCCTCCAACGCCAAGGGCACCCCGTTGACACGGCCTGGTCGCGAAAGTCAACTCCAGCCTGACGCGGGCGGGACCCCGTACATTTTGTGAAATTTCATGGAGAGGAACAAACCCCTTCAGCCAGAGAACAGAGCGGCTGGGACCGAAACGCGCGCTGGCAAGATTTGTCTCCCCCCGCCCGCGGAGGAGCCCAGCGGTAAGCGCCGTCAGGGTCAGGTTTTGGGTGAAAGACTGAAACCACGACAAAGCTGCTGAATATAACACCTGAGTCCAGCCAGTAGAGCGGTAACTGCACAAACACCCAGATTACAGCCGTAACCCAGCAGACCCAGGCGTCGTGCTGCCCGCAGCGCCCGCGCGGGCGCGCTCAGGTCGAGCAGCCTCCGCTGCCAGAGCCTGCTGACCGGTTAAGGGCATCACCTTCGAGCATAACGCGCGTTGCAGATTTTCAAAACGCCTACCCTGCTTCAGAATTGAGAGGTGTATCCGCACCTCCGTTTCTAACCCATCTGTCTCATATCTTTAGGATAGCAGGTATTAACAAAACTGGGTTACTAGAAGCAGAGATATACATACATGTTAAAATGTTGAAGACGGACATTTCCTTGCTATTTAAACTCCTACGGCTACAAAATATATTAGGTTTGTCTTGCAGCAACAAATTTTCCAATTTTTTTCCCAAATATTCCCAATCTCCAAATTATTTTAATATTTGGAAATTGGAAAAATAAAATTGCTGTTTCATCCTAGCTTCTACATTAGTTCTGCTCAAATGTGAATAAAACAGTCTGTTCAGTATAATTCTTCCTCTCTCTTCTTTCACATGCTCTGGTGCTAATGTGATTCAACCTAAATCATTACAAAAAATAAATAGTACTATTTTTCAGCTGAGGAAATGAGAAACCCCTCCACTTGATTAAAATTGTTCCAGACATGCTTAGAGAAATTTAGAAATTCAAGAAGAAAAATTTTATTGAATATTCTATCATCTT